>NC_091475.1:212123966-212150153 GCF_036971445.1 Narcine bancroftii
GTTTATTCTTATGTGTACCAAGCTGCAGATGTTAAGTTTGTTTTGAGAACAGTCCACTTCATCAACTTGTCAATAGTACAACACAGAAGACAGGGTACAGAGTGCAGTGTCAGAGTGGGATCAGTTGGAACAGAGAAAAGGCTGCATAGTTTTAACCTCATGAGGTTAATTCATGAGCCTGATAACAGCAGGTAATAAATCTCCTCACATCTGCTGGCGTGTGATATCACACTCGATAATCTCATACTTCCTGATGAGAGGGGGAAGGGGGCTGGGGTTGGATTCTATTCTAAGCCTGTGGGAGTTATAGGTGGAGTTGATGAGGGGGAAGATGGGTGTGTGATGGTGTTGATGGAAGAAAGGGGGTGTGTAATGGAGTCGATGGAGGGGAGGGGGTGTGTGATGGAGTCGATGGAGGGGAGGGGGTGTGTGATGGAGTCGATGGAGGGGAGGGGGTGTGTGATGGAGATGATGGAGGGGAGGGGGGTGTGTGATGATCTGAACCATGTTCACAACCCTTTGCGGTTCCTTGCATCTTGGGCAAAGCAGTTTCCGGCCGTCCAACGCAGCACCGCACCCTGATGTGCTGAACTTCCTTGGGATTCTGAGGCACTGGTGAACTTTCTTGGCCAGTGCATCGACGTGGATGGTCCAAGTCAGGTTACCAGAGAACTTCAGCCTGTTGACCATCTCCACCCCTGCATTGTTGATGCGGACAGGAACCTTACCTGTGATGTTTATTTGGCCTTTGTTTTGATTGCCAGATGGTGTCTCCTGCCATCGCTTTCGCCTTCATCCCATTCCTGATGACGCTGCTCATCCGCTACCGATACCACTTCCTGCTCTTCTGGAGGGCGGTCATTCTCCGCAAGGTCCAGGATTACTTGACTGGCCTGTCCAGGGAAGAGAGGGCCTTCCAGTACGTCATGTCAAATTGCGTTCCCGGGGACCCAGAGAACATCCTCAGCACCTTTGACAAGTGGTGTTTCCACATGGAATACCTAAGCAATCTGGGGCCGGAGAAAGGTAAATACCGCAGCGGGAATTCAGCACTGATTCCGTTACAGTCGTGCTTCAAAGGGCCAGGACCATCACAATGGACTGAATGGCCTTCATTGCGCTCCAAGCATTCTGCAAGAAGGAGGCTATTTGGCCCATCATTTCAATGTTGGCAGGAAGAAATCCAACCAGTCCTTTCTCACAGTCCAGCTCCAGGGAATGTTCAACATATCTGTCTTGTCAATGCCAACCAAGATTGTCCCATTCACATTCCCATAGAAAATTGTAGCAGGAGAAGGCCATTCAGCCCATCGAACCTGCACCACCATTCAAAACGATCATGGCTGTTCATTTGACCTCAGAATCCTATTCTATTTGCTCATTTGCCCTTCCTCCCTTCTCCCCCTATTACCTCCTGCCTTTGGGACTTGGCTCCTCCCACTATACCCATTCCTTACTCAGGCACCTGCCTTGATGAAGGGCTCAAGCCAAAAACATCTGTTCTATATCTTTCCTGATATAGATTGGGAAACACATTCAGTGAAAGGGTTGGATGGATTAGAATTTTTAAAATGTGTGCAGGATAGTTTTTTGTAGCAATATGTTGAGGGACCCACTAGAGAAGGGGCAGTGTGGGACCTACTGTTGGGGAATGAGTTAGGGCAAGTGACAGAGGTATGTGTTGGGGAGCACTTTGGATCCAGTGATCATGGTACCATTAGTTTCAATATAATTATGGAAAGGGATAGGTCTGGTCCAACGATTAAGGTTTTTGAGTGGGGGAAAGTCAGATATGAAGAGATGAGAAGGGATTTCCAGGGAGTGGTTTGGGCTGATTTGTTTTATGGGAAGGAGGTAGAGGAGAATTGGTGAGCATTTAAAGGTGAGATTTTGAGGGTACAGAATCTTTATGTTCCTGTTAGGATAAAAGGCAGAGCCAGATGTTCAAGGGAGATTAGGAAGTTGATTCGAAATGAAAGGGAAGCCTACATTAAATACAGGAAACAAGGTATGGACGAGATGCTTGGAAGATACATGGATTGTAGAAAGAAGCTTAAGAAGGAAATTAGGAAAGCGAAAAAAAGGTATGAGGTGGTTATAGTGAACAGGGTGAAAGAAAATCCGAAGGGTGTTTACAAATATGTAAATAGCAAAAGGAGAGTGAAGGATAAAATTGGTCCCTTAGAGAATCAGGGCGGACAACTGTGTGCGGAGCTGAATGAGATGGGGGAGATATTGAATGTGTTCTCCAGTATTCACCAGGGAAAAGGAGATGGAATTGTGTAGGATAAGGGAAGCAAAAGGGGATATTATAGAAAATGTAGGGATTAGGAAAGAGGTGTTGGAACTTCTGAGGTATATAAAGGTGGATAAGTCTCCGGGTCCTAAAAGGATCTTCCCCAGGACCTTGAGGGAAGTCAGGGAGGAAATAGCAGAGGCTCTGACAGTGATTTTTCAACAGTCACTGAAGGAAGGTGTGGTGCCATGGGATTGGCGTGTTGAATACGTGGTTTCTCTGTTTAAAAAGGGCTCCAGGTGTAGGCCCGGCAATTATCGGCCAGTAAGTTAGACGTCAGTGGTGGGTAAACTAATGGAAAGTATTCTTAGAGATAATATGCATAAGTATCTAGAGAGACAGGGTCTGATCAAGAACACCTAACATGGGTTTGTGAGGGGAAGGTCATGTTTGACAAATCTTGTTGAATTTTTTGAGGAGATGACTAGGAATGTTGATGAGGGTAGAACAGTAGATGTTGTCTATCTGGATTTCAGTAAGGCCTTCGATAAGGTTCCACATGGAAGGTTGGTAAGGAAGGTTCCAGGTGCTAGGTATTAATGTTGAGATAGTCAGATTGGTTCAACAGTGTCTAGAAGGTAGATGCCAGAGGGTCATGGTGGATAACTGTCTGTCAGGATGGAAGCCAAAGACTAGTGGTGTGCCTCATGGATTGGTGTTGCGTCCCTTGCTGTTTGTCATTTACATTAATGATTTGGATGATGGAGTGGGTGAGTAAATATGCGGACGACACAGAAATAGGGGGAGTTGTGAATAGTAAAGATGCCTTTCAGAGACTGCAGAAGGATTTGGACGTTTAGAAGAGTGGGCTGAAAGGTGGCAGATGGAGTTTAATACCAATAAGTGTGAGGTGCTTCATTTTGGAAAGAATAATCAAAACAGGACATATGCAGTGAAGGGGAGGGCAGAGGAACAGAGAGATCTTGGAATAACAGTTTAGCATTCTTTGAAAGTAGAATCTCAGGTGGATAGAGTGGTGAAGAAGGCTTTTGGTATTGTTACGAGCCCAGAGGATCCCAAAACCCAGCAGCAATAGATATTAATCAAAACAAATGGTTACTTAAACAAAAGTTGATTTTAATTATCTTTCAACATGAAAACACGATCAAACTTTAACTTATCACTATTAACTTAACAAACCTAACTTAGTCCCCTTCTAATTCTAAGCGCATGTGTATGTAATGTGTATGTAAGTTTAGAAAAGTTCATTGATTCACAGTCAAATCTCACTTCTCATTCCTCCAAGTTCACTGGTTGCAGCAGGAAATTCTTATACTGTGCACAGAATTTAACATTTACCAGGCTTTGGTGCTTAAAATTTAAATGGTTACCACTCAGGAAGGTTCTTGTCAGTTTTCAGAGAGATTTGTTGTTCGCTGGACACCTACAACTGATTCGTTGTCACCAGCCTCTTCAGCATCTTGATGAAGAAACTTGCCTCCTCAGGATTCTCTAGATGACAACCTCTTTCTTTCAGGTCACCAGAGAGTTCCTTTTAGTTTCTCTTATTTCAAGTGAAACATTAGACAGCCAGTCCTCTCCTCTTGTATGAACCACAAAGGCTTTGACCAGGCTGCACTAAGCACTCACAACCCGTCTTCCAAATGGGGTTTCCACAAGCTTTCCAGCTTGTCCTGTTCCAGTCCCAACTGCTACTGACTGTAAAAACTGCAGAATTGAATCCCCTCTCTCTCTCTCTGAGAGAAAGCCTGTTTATCTCTCTCTGATTGCAAAGCCACATGACCCTCTTAGAACAGCAAGTTCCTCTCCAGACAGCATGTGGCTCTGATGAGTTCTTTCATCTGTTGTCTCTTGGCCATTCTCCAAAGCTTTTGCAAACGCTCTTGGAGTCCAGCATGAGCAGAGTTCCAGTATTTTAAATAAGATCTGTTTTAAAGTGTTTTATGTGACCTCTACTAAAAACTCTGCCCCAATTTATCTCCCTAAAAATATATCTATAATCTGCCACAGTATGCAGGCCTTTATAAATCAAAGCTTAGAATATAGGAGCTGGGAGGTGATGTTGAGACTGTTTAAGGCATTGGTGAGGCCAAGTTTGGAATATTGTGGCAGTTCTGGTCTCCAAATTATAGGAAGGATATAAATAAGGTGGAGAGGGGGCAGAGAAGATTTACTAAAATGTTGCCTGGATTGCAGTATCTCGAATATGGAGAAAGATTGAGTAGACTGGGTCTTTATTCACTGGAGCATAGAAGGTTGAGGAGGGATTTGATCGAGGTATATAAAATTATGAGGGGGAAAGATAGAGTAGATGTGAATAGGCTCTTCCCCTTGAGGGTAGGAGAGATTGGAATGAGGGGTCATGAATTAAGGGTTGGGGGCAAAAATTTAGAAGTAACCTGAGAGGGAGCTTCTTCACTCAGAGAGTGGTGGCTGAGTGGAATTTCGGAAGAGGTGGTTGTGGCAGGGTCAATTTTGTCATTTAAAGAAAAGTTGGATAGGTATATGGATGGGAGGGGATTGGAGGGTTATGGGCAAAATGCAGGTAGGTGGGACTAGAGGAGATCACTTAAATCGGTGCGGACTAGAGGGGCCGAGATGGCCTCTTTCTGTACTATAAATGTTATATGGTTATGTAAAGGACCCACTGAGTTTCTCCATCATCGTGTTTTTACTTCAACCACGGTGTCTGCAGACATTCATGTTTTGCTTTAGAATCCTGTTCCCCCTTTCTCTCCACACCCCTTGACCCCGTGTCCTCTTGTGGCCACCATTTTAGCCCTGACTATCTACACAATCAATGCCTTGAATCATCTCATACACCTCTAATCCTCCGTCACTCCAAGGAGAAAAGGCAGAGTTCACACTCAACCCTGTTTTCATGACGTCTGCTCCCTTAACCAGGCCACAGCCTTGTAAATCTCCTCTGCATCCTCTTTACGGCTTCCACATCCTTCCGGTAGTGAGGAGACCAGAACTGCTCACAGTGCTCCCAGTGGGGTCTGACTGGGGTCCTATACACAAATGTGCTGGAGAACCTCAGCAGGTCACACAGCGTTCTTTATGTGGCAAAGTTGAAGATACATAAACAACGTTTTGGGCCTGAGCGCTTTATCAAGGTGTGTGTCTCAGTCGGGTAGTGCATGAGCCAATGGACAGACATATCAGTAAGGGAATGGGATAGAGAATTAAAATGGATGGCCCCTGGGAGATCCATGCTATTGCTGTGGACAGAGCTGAGATCCTCAACAAAGCAATCTCCCAGTCTCTGACATAGAGGAGACCAAGTGGGAGCACCGGATGCAGTAGACGACCCCTTCAGATTCATGAGGGAAATGTTGCTTCACTTGGAAGGACTGTTTGGGTCCCTGAATGGTGAAGGAGGAGGTGTGGGCACATGTGGAGCATCTCCTGCAGTCACAGGTACTGTGGGGTGATTAGTGGGGAGGGAGAAGTGGATGAGGGAGTCACAGAGGGAGAGGACTCTGCTGGTGAGGGGAGGAGAGGAGAAGATGTGACTGGTAGTGGGAACATGTGGCATATGTCAGAAATTGCGGAAGATAATATGTTGGATGTGGAGGCTGGTGGGGTGGTAGATCAGGACAATGGGAATCATGTCCTTGTGGTGTGTGGGGACGGAGGGGGCCAAAGCAGAGGTGCTGGTAATGTAGGATATGCAGATGAGTGCCGAGTTAATGGTGTTAGAGGGAAAGCTTTGTTATTTGAAGAAGGAGGACATCTCTGACGATCTGGCACGGAAGTCCTTATTCTGGGTGCAGATGTGACGAAGAAATTGAAAGAATGGAATCCTTACAGGAGACAGGGTGGGAAGAGGTGTAGTCAAAGTAGCTGTGGGAGTTGGTGGGTTCTTCATGAGAATCTGTCGTTCCCAGCAACTTCGGGATCCATCCTTTTATAAATTCCTTCATATCTGACCCTTCTTTGCCTTCTTTCAGGCCCACTATTTTTATGTTGTTTTGCCGACTGTAGTTTTCCAATACGTCATTTTTTGTGACAATAAATCTTGTGTCTCTAATTTTTTTTCGCTCTCTTCCAACTTCCCTCTTAAATCATTTATCTCCATTTCTACAGCAGCTTCTCGTTCCTCCACATTTTCTACTCTTTTCCTATTTCAGTCATCACCAACTCGAAGCTTTGCATTCTGTCTTCAGCTCTTTTCATTTTTCTTTTGATTGAACTAAATTCTAACGATAGCCATTCTTTTAATGACCTCATTTGTTCTTCGAGAAAGGCTTTATCTAAACTTTGTTCTTCTATTTTACCTTCTTTCCTTTGAAATTCTTGGTCTTCTTCCTCCTCTTCGTATGTGTCTATATCATCTTCTTCTCTTCTCTGTATCTGGGTATCTTCATCCATCTCTGGTGAGCTGCTTCTGTATCCTTGCTGGGCCTCCCGCTGCAGGTCGACCCGCTGCTGGGCCTCCCGCTGCTCGGCCTCCCGCTACAGGTCGACCCGCTGCTGGGCCTCCCGCTGCTGGGCCTCCCGCTGCTGGGCCTCCCGCTGCTGGGCCTCCCGCTGCTGGGCCTCCCGCTGCTGGGCCTCCCGCTGCTGGGCCTCCCGCTGCTGGGCCTCCCGCTGCTGGGCCTCCCGCTGCTGGGCCTCCCGCTGCTGGGCCTCCCGCTGCTGGGCCTCCCGCTGCTGGGCCTCCCGCTGCTGGGCCTCCCGCTGCTGGGCCTCCCGCTGCTGGGCCTCCCGTTGCTGGGCCTCCCGCTGCTGGGCCTCCCGTTGCTGGGCCTCCCGCTGCAGGTCAACCCGCTGCTGGGCCTCCTGCAGCAGGTCGTCCCCCTGTCAGTCGCCCAGTTGCCACTCACCCTCTTCCAGCCCTTCATTCTCTTTCTCACCACTCTTCTTTTCTTCTTTGTTCTTTACTTCCCCCAGCCAAATGCCCCAATACTGGGCGTCTCTCAGCTGGCTGCTCCTCAGCTGAGTCCTCCTCCCATCAGTGTTAACCTCTTCTTACTTGCGCACTGCAAGATAAAGGGTCCCGAACCCTAACTCTATCCAACGAAGGGCCCAGGCCCGAAACATTAGTTATCCTTTACTTCCCATGGAGGTTGCAAGACGAACTTCTCCAGCAAGTTTGTGCACAACAGGATGTAGAATTGGTTACCGATATGGGCAGAGAAATGGCAAATGTCATTTAATTCAGACAAATGTGAGGTGTTAACCTGGGAGGTGGGGGGGGGGTGTAATAAAAGAGGCATGTATATAGTGAATGACAGGACTTTTAAAAATATTGATGCGCAGTGGGATCTGGGGGTCCAGGTCTATGGATCGTTGAAAGTGACCATCCAAGTGGATAGGGTGGTAAAGGAGGCCATATGATACTTTTGTGTAGTTAATTACAATCAGAGTGTCTGCAGATTTTCTTGTTTACTAGCATATGGTATGCTTGGCTTTATTGGATCGGGCATTAAGTATAAAAGTAAGGAAGTCATTTTCAGCTATAAAAAACCTTGGTTAGGCGGCACCAGGATTTTTTTTAGATATACAGCACGGTAATAGGTTATTTTGTCTCGCGAGCCCATGCGGCCCAATTTACACCCAATTAATCTACAACCACAGTATGTCTCAAACAGTGGGAGGAAACTAGAATCCCTGGGGGAAACCCACGCAGACATGGAGAAAACGTACAAACTCCTTACAGACAGTGCACGATTCAAACCCCGGTCCTGATTGCTAGCGCTGTAAAGGCGTTGTGCAAACCGCTACACCAACTGTGCCGCCCTAAATTATTGTGTGCAGATTGAGTAGCCCTATTACTGGAAGGAATGTGGAGGTTTTTGAAAGGGTATCAAAGAGGTTTACCAGGATTGTGGCTGGTTTAGAGGGTATGAGGTATGGGGAGAGGTTGGACAAACTTGGATTTCTTTCTCTAGAGCAGGGGTGTCAAACTGAAATTCACAGAGGGCCAAAATTAAAAACTTGGACTAAGTCGAGGGCCGAACTAAATATTTATTGAAAATTTTCAACAACATCTGCATGTTTTCTCTTCTTTCAACATATGTAATGTTAAACTTTTTCTTATTAAAATAAATGTTTAATAATAGTTTTGGATAAACTCTTTCCAGAAGCATTAACAAATGAGAAATAAAATATTTAATAAATAATATTTCTCTATAGATGTTGCTAGTGTGCTGTCGAATAGTAAAATCTGAGGGCTATTGAGAATGTGGGAGAATAACATGATTCCTGAAACAATCCAATGGGTGACTGATTGTGGGCATGAACTCTAGCAGGGTTATTTGCCATGCCCTTTTTCCATTGGTACAGATATCCTTTGATTTACACACTTTGCAAGTTTTATGCCTAATGAGCTTGTATCCAGGTGCAGGACCATTTTTAACCAGGAATATATTTATCACTGTGACATGAAACTATTGGAAGATCGTTTTATCCTGAGATTAAAGTTCATAATCCTTACTCAGGCCTGTGTGTGGGAGGGCGGAGTTTGCGGGCGATCGGGTTGGACAACGACAGTGCGGGGGCATCGGCTCTCGCTGCAGGGCGGCATCTCGGCAGATCAGCGGCCCCGTCACCGTGAGTCGCGGGTTGGCCTGCGGCAGGGAGGGGGAGTGGGCAACGGTCCTGGCGAGGTCAGGCCCGAGGCCTCCGGTTCCGGGCGCTGGGAAGCAGCCTTGGCTTCCCCTGACACCGGCCAGGCCCCAAAACCAGAGTCCACGGTGAGACCCTGCAACGTAAACAGAGGAGGTGGGGGCGATTAGCAGGCTGACGCCAATGCATTCTGTGATTTATTGTATTACTGTGCATGCGCTATACTGGCGCGGCGGCCAGCGGGCCACCTCTAATACATTTTTGAAATGATCTTGCGGGCCAAATATAATTATATCGCGGGCCAAATTTGGCCCGCAGGCCAGAGTTTGACATGTGCGCTCTAGAGCATCAGAGGCTAAGGGGAGACGTGACAGAAGTTTATAAAATTATGAGAGGTATCGATAGAGTGGACAGTCAGATCCTTTCCCCAAGGTAAAGTGTCATATGCTTGTGGTGGTACACAACCGGCCTACTGCAGGAGGCCCCCTCTGTACCTGCAGAAGTGTAAGGAGACAGGACAACACATGACCGGCTGTCAATCAGTCGGCCTGAATGGATCAAGCCCCACCCGGTCAGGTGTCAATCACCCTCTGGGATATAAGCCTGCGCCGGCCTCCCGAAGTTTCTCTCAGAGTTACTGCAGCTACAGCTAGCCTGGCTCTGTGGAAGTCTTTGTGGATTAAAGCCTGTTGTACAGTCTTTACCTTGTGTGTGTCTGATTCTGTCTAACAGCGCACCACAATTTAATCCACAAATTTTTCCCATGGCTGCCATGGAAAAACTCCTGAGTGCAGGGAGCCTCAAAGTCGACCCACGCCACCTGGAAGCCCAGACATGCTTCGAGATCTGGCGGCACGTGGTCGTGGCAATCAGTGAGGCACACGTAGGCAGCATCCTGGACTCAGATTGGAAGAGGCTGGTCCTACTCTGGTCAAAGCTGGGTCTCCACACCTTCCAGGCAACCAAAGGCTGCTCCACGTACAAGAGCAGAATGGACACTTGAGAACTTGTACAAGATTCCCATGAATGTAGTCTGTACAAGGTACCTCCTCAATACCAGAGTCCAGCAACCCGGGGAGATGGCTGAGTCTTACCTGGGACACCTGCGAGAGATGGCCCGACCGTATCTGGCTGAACCTGGGGTAGGTGCAGAGGAGATCAAGAGGCTGATCCGGGACGCCTTTGTCTGAGGGCTATGCACGAGGGTCATCCGACAGAAGCTGCTAGAAGATATATCTACGCCCTGACCAAGACAGTGGAAGTGGTCCAAACCTTGAAAGCTGCAGCCCTACACATCAAAGCCTTCGATTCCAGGTTTCCCCAGGCTCTCTCATGGCCCTCTCACACTGCACCTGCAGCCCCAGACAGAGCTGGGGAGGAGAACATTGCTGCGGCAGGCACCCGCACCCCTGTAAGTACTGTGGGTCCTGGTGTGGGTCAGACCGACAATCGCGTCAAAACTGCCCGGCTAGGAACCAGTATTGTTCCCGATGCGGCAAGAAAGGCCACTTTGCTAAAATGTGCCTCTCAAAACCAGCCAGCAGCTCAGCAGCCCTCTATGACCTCCCCACCTCTGCCACGGACCCCTCCACGTGCGCGTGCCGGGCAGTGCCATTGTTTCCGCTACGACTTCCAGCCCCCGCCCTTGCCAGCGCCGCTCGCCAAGAACTACAGCAGTGTCACTTCCGGCTCACGGCTTGACGACATTTCCAGCTGACACAATGATGTCACTTCCACCAGACACATCGACATCACTTCCCCCGGCGCAAGGAACACGGCTGAGGAAGGAGGCCAGCCATGTGATGGGCCCTCATGTGCCGCCGCCATCTTCAACTAGGCAGCGGTCGACACGGAGTGCCCCCAACGACCACGGGACAATGTGGTCAACACAGGCAATGACCAGGCTGCCACACCGAGGCACCCCACTCCTCCGGACATCGTCATTTGCCGCACGCCGCACCCCATGACTGACGTTGATGTGCTCAACACAGGCAATGACCAGGCCGCCCTACCCATGCTCCACACGCCTCCGGATGCCATAAATCACTGCTCACAACCAGAGAGCGACTACTCCGACCCCAAGATGGTCCTGGCTGCCACCACTCTGACCAGGGACATCCCTCACGACCTCGGGCGCTCTATTATGGACGTGCAAGTCAAGGGGCAGGTAACAAAATGCCTGTTCGACAGTGGCAGCACCGAGAGCTTCATTCACCTGAGCGTGGCCCACTCCCTGAGATTAAAAGTCTATCCCACCACCTGCTCGATCGCCCTCGCTGCCAAGGTTAAGACTGTTGGTACCCTCGGGCGCTGCTCGGTCGATATAACTATGGGAGGGGAGACATACATGTGATTCAGGCTCCTGGTCATGCCCAAACTCTGCACCCCAGTCCTCCTGGGCCTAGATTTCCAGTGCCACCTGCAGAGTGTCACCCTTGCCTTCAGGGGGCCCCAACCTCCACTCACGTCACACAGCACGCCAACCTACCAGCCCCAGCCAACCTGTGGCCTCTCCACACTGCACATCACCCTGCTCTTCCCACATCTTATGCTAGGCTGCAAGCTGATTGCCACCAGAAGTAGGCGCAATTGTGCTGCAGACAGAGACTTCATCAAGGCGGAGGTGCGGCAACTCCTGGCAGAAGGTGTCATAGAGCCCAGTAACAGCCCTTGGAGAGCCCAAGTCCTGGTGGTCAAAGGGGGAAGTAAACCGGGATGATCATGGATTATAGCCAGACCATTAACTAATAAACTGAACTGGATGCCTACCCCTTGCCGAGGATAGCCAACATGGTCAATTAGATAGCCCGCTACCGGGTTTTCTCCACAATTGACCCGAAGTCGGCGTATCACCAAATCTCTATCCACCCGAAGGACAAGCTCTACACCGCCTTTGAGGCGGAAAAGCGCCTGTACCAGTTCCCCTGGGTTCCTTTTGGGGTCACGAACGGAGTCTCTGTTTTCCAGCAGGAGATGGATCACATGGTAGACCGGCACAAGCTGAAGGCGACGTTCCCGTATCTGGATAACGTCACTATCTGTGGCCGTGACCAGCAGGACCACGATGCTAACCTGGAAATATTCCTCCAGACGGTCGTGGAGCTGAAGCTCACTTACAACAAGGAGAAGTGTGTGTTTAGCACCACCCGCCTCACCATCCTGAGGTACTTCATGGCCCATGGAGTCGTCAGCCCAGATCCAGAAAGGATGCACACATTAATAGAGCTACCTCTTCCCCCCCACGCTAAAGGCTCTTTGCAGGTGCCTTGGCCTATTCTCTTATTAATCGCAGTGGGTCCCTCGCTTCTCAGACAAGGTCTGCCCACTGGCCCAAGCCACAACTTTTCCCCTCCCACCTGAGGCGCAGGCAGCCTTCATCCGCATCAGGCAGGACATGGCAGACACCACGATGCAGGCCGTGGATGAGGACTCCCCCTTCCAGGTGGAGAGCAACGCCTCTGAGGTAGCCCTCGCCGCTACCCTCAACCAAGGGGGATGCCCCGTCGCCTTCTTCTCTAGGACTCTCCACGGCTCCAAGCTAGGGCATTCCACCATTGAAAAGGAGGCCCAGACAATTGCGGAAGCGGTCCACACTTGTGCCACTACCTGGCCAGCAGGAGATTCACCCTCCTCATGGACCAGCAGGCCATGGCATTCATGTTTAACACTAACCACAAGATCAAGATCCTGTGCTGGAGAGTTGAGCTGGCAACCTACAGCTACGACATCCAGTACTGCCCCAGGAAGTTTAACGACTCTTCCGATGCCCTTTCTCGCATCTATGCACGACGACAGGCTGCAGGCACTGCATGAGTCCCTCTGCCATCTGGGTGTCACCAAGATGTACCACTTCATTAAGTCCCAGGACCTGCATATAACATCAGGGATGTCAGGGACATGACTGAGGCCTGCCAGGTCTGCGCGGAGTGTAAACCTCATTTCTTCCGCCCGTCCCAGGCCCATGCCATAAAGGCCACCCGGCCCTTCGAGCATCTCGGCATGGACTTCAAAGGGCCCCTGCCTTCCATGATCCAAAACGTCTACTTCCTCACGGTAGTGGATGAGTACTCACGCTTCCCTTTCACTATCCCTTGCCCGAACACCTCCACAGCCACCGTCATCAGGGCCCTGCAGCAGATCTTCACCATGTTTGGCTACCCCATTTTCATCCACAGCGACCGGGGGTCTAGTGTCGTGAGTGATGAGCTGCGCCAGTACCTGATGGCGAGGGGCATCGCGACTAGCCACACGACGAGTTATAACCCGAGAAGCAATGGGCAAGTTGAACGTGAAAATGGGGTGGTCTGGAAGGCAGTCCTCCTGGCTCTCAAGTCGAAAGGGTAGCCCTGCCCGAGGGGCTCCATTACATTCGGTCGCTGTTGTGTACGGCTACCAATGAGACCCCTTATGAATATCTGTTCTCATTCCCCAGGAAGTCGGTGACTGGAATGTCTCTCCCAGAATGGCTCACGTCCCCAGGACCGGTGCTCCTGCATAAGCATGTACAGACACACAAGGCCGAACCTCTGATTGAGCAGGTCTTCCTCCTACACGCGAACCACAACTTCGCCTACATTAGGTTCGGCAGTGGCAGGGAGGACACCGTCTCAACCAGGGACCTGGCACCAGCAGGAGCACCCACCACTCCACGGCATCCTTCAGCCCAGGACGACGCCGACCAGGCATACATCCCCGTCCCCAAGAAGCTATGGGGTGCACAGGACCTCCTTGACCACCAGGGGCCTGCTTCAACCCTGGGAGACGAACGTATCCCCACACCCATCCAATACAACTTTTACACGTCAACCCTGGCCCCCTCGGCCACCCCTCCACGCAGCACCACACCAGTCACACAGACCTCTGCTGCCAGCCCCCCCACTTCCCCTCCGACCAGTGACCAAGAGCCAGTCCTACGACGGTCACAGAGACTCCAGCGGTCGCCAGATCATCTCAATCTGTAAATATTGTATTTTGTATAGTGGGTACGATTCCTTGTTACTGCTCCCTCCCCCCCGGGACAATTTTAAAGAAGTGGATGAATGTGGTGGTACACCACCGGCCTACTGCAGGAGTGTAAGGGAACAGGACAACACCTGGCCAGTTGTCAATCAGTCAGCCTGAATTATTCAAGTCCCACCTGGTCGGGTGTCAATCACCCTCCGGGATATAAGCCTGCGCCGGCCTCCCGAATTCTCACTCAGTTACTGCAGCTACAGCCAGCCTGGCTCTGTGGAGGTTTTTGTGGATGAAAGCCTGTTGTACAGTCTTTACCTTGTGTGTGTCTGATTCTGGCTAACAGCGCACCACAATTTAATCCACAAATTTTGCTAACCACCTAACCAACCATCTGCACCAACATATCCTACAATGCCACTACTGTACGACGTACTGGCGGACATGCTGGCAAAACAAACTTTCTCACTGTAGCTCAGAACGTGTGACAATAAACATACTTCTGTGAGGAAGCACGTTCAGTGAGTGGAGGTCATTCTGCCATTTTTGATCTGTCCCTTCTCTTTCTCCAAGATTCATGGATCTCAGGGTAAAACACAAAGATCCATCAATCACTGACATTGTGAACTGGGGTGCAGTGAGATCCCCATCCATCCAAAGGTGTTGATGTTGGGAAGAGTATTGGGTTTGGTGGATTCACAGAGAGAAGAATCTGGACTCAAGTGTTACAATCTCAAGTAACTTTAATTCTTTCTTCTTCTTCTTCTTTGGCTTGGCTTCGCAGACGAAGATTTATGGAGGGGGGTAAAAGTCCACGTCAGCTGCAGGCTCGTTTGCGGCTGACAAGTCCGATGCGGGACAGGCAGACACGGTTGCAGCGGCTGCAGGGGAAAATTGGTTGGTTGGGGTTGGGTGTTGGGTTTTTCCTCCTTTGCCTTTTGTCAGTGAGGTGGGCTCTGCGGTCTTCTTCAAAGGAGGTTGCTGCCCGCCAAACTGTGAGGCGCCAAGATGCACGGTTTGAGGCGAGATCAGCCCACTGGCGGTGGTCAATGTGGCAGGCACCAAGAGATTTCTTTAGGCAGTCCTTGTACCTTTTCTTTGGTGCACCTCTGTCACGGTGGCCAGTGGAGAGCTCGCCATATAACACGATCTTGGGAAGGCGATGGTCCTCCATTCTGGAGACTTGACCCACCCAGCGCAGCTGGATCTTCAGCAGCGTGGACTCGATGCTGTCGACCTCTGCCATCTCGAGTACTTCGACGTTAGGGATGAAAGCGCTCCAATGGATGTTGAGGATTACACGGTAATCGACCACTATTTCAGTTAAGTGACAAGATATGGAATTCACCTCAGACTTAGAATGGACTCCAACAACAGTAAACCCATATTTTTTACACACACACACACACACACACACACACACACACACACACACACACACACACACACACACACACACACACACACACACACACACACACACACACACACACACACACGCACACCTAGTTCCCTGACCAATAAGGGTGCAGCTCCCTGCAAGTATTGATCTATCGCAATACTACAGCTCAGCTCAGCTCAGCTTCAGTGCTAGGCACACCTTACCTGTGACCCTTTCAGTGATGTCCAGAGTTTGGACCACAAGACAAAGAGAGAGAATGTACTGTGTGTTGGTGTTATATACTGGGATAATCTGTGCTTCTAGCCAATAATGACCCTGGGAGATTTAAATTAGCCAATGGCAAGGTGTGCACTAATGAGTGGCCGGAGTCCAACCTTGATTGACAAGTGATGTAAGTTCTAAATTAAGTTTTAGACAGGGTGGACAGTGACCAACCACAATCCACACATTCCAGACAAGTAGGGAGGCTGCGTTTCCTCCACGCAAAACAAATGGACAGTGTACAGCATGAGACCGCATTTTCTTCCCCTTCCCGCCCCACTACAGGTCGGATCCTGGAGCGGCTGATCTATGAGAATGCTCCCCAGACAGTCCTGGAGCTTGGAACGTACTGCGGCTATGCCACGCTCCGCGTGGCTCGAACCCTGCCCCTCTATGCTCGGCTCTACACAGTGGAGATGGACGAGAGGAATGCAGCCGTTGCCGAGAAGATCATCCGCTTGGCAGGCTTCGACGAGGACACGGTGAGTAGAGACAGCCTCACCCAAGGGATGATGCCCTCCGCCCTCTCAACACCATTGGTCACCTTTGCCTTCAATGGGGCATTAGATAGAAACGTGTAGGTGTATAAATAGTGCAGTGTAATGGAGGTTTACATTGCGGAAACAGGCCCTTCGGCCCAACTCATCCATTCCAACCCAAGTTGCCTACCCAAACTAGTTCTGTTTGCCTGCAGAGTAAAACATGAAAGTCTGCAGACACCATGGTTGAAGTGAAAACACAAAGCTGGAGAAACTCAGCTGGTCAAACAGTGTCCTTTACACTGCAAAGATAATGATATAGAACCAACGTTTTGGGCTTGAGCCCTCTATCAAGGCACAAGCAAAATATTCAGTGGGCTTTGGGGGCCTGTTGACATATTGCTCATACATAGATGAAGGGCTTAAGCCCAAAATGTTGGTGATGTATCTTTATCTTTGCTCTATAAGGTACATGGCTTGGCCTTCAGGATAGGATGGGTCGTTTACTAGGCTGGGTGCTTTTCCAAGTCAGTGGGAGTTGTAGACGAAGTCGATTGGAGGGGAGGAGAGCTTGTGATTGTCTCAAGAACAAACACAACCCTCAGCAGGCAAAACAGCGAACTTTATACAGCAAAGGTACATAAGCAACTTTTCAGGCTTGAGCCCTTCATCGAGGTGTGAGCAAAATGTCGGCAGGGGCCTCCTCCTGCCCCTCCCCCTCACCTTTTGTTTGGACGCCTGTCTATGTTTTGGTGATACCTTGATGTAGGGGTGAAGCCCGAAACGTCGGTGACGTAGTGTGGTGATATGTAATTACACCACTAGGTCACCAGAGGGCATCCCGGTGACCTCGTCTATAAAGCAGTCCAGAGCTATATTTGAGCCTCCCAGGTTCGCCTTGCAGAGAGACAGACAAGACCTCTTAGTGTACCTATTAGTTTATTAAAGCTGTCTTATACTCGCACTGCTGGTGTGGTTATTGTCAGTACACGTATCTTAATCGTTGCTACATAAAAGACACTGTTTAACCTGCTGAGTTTCTTCTGCATTGTGTTTCACTCCATTTTTTCTGCGTTCAGTCCACATCCCCCAAACCTTTCCTATCCACATATATGTCTTCTTTCAAACACTATAACTGCTCCCACCTCGTTCACTTTCTCTGTCAGCTCGCTCCACAGACCTACCTCCCTCCTTGTGAGAAAGATACCTTCTAAATCTTTCCCTCTCCGCTTAGCACACAGTTCTGGTGACTGTGTTGGTTTGGAAAGAGTTCATCAGGATGGTGCCTACTTCAGTGTGCCCGAGTGATGGGGAGAGGTTGAACAAAGATGGTTGTCCTCTGGTGTGTCAAAGGCTGAGGGGATACAAATTCGCCGACGATACCACGGTAGTGGGTTGTATAAAAGAAGGGGATGAGTCCGCATGCAGGAGGGAGATTGAAAACTTGGCCGAATGGTGCACCAACAACAACCCCACACTCAATGTCCCCAAAACCAAGGAGCTGATTGTTGACTTCAGGAAGGGAAGGCCAGAGATGGATGATCCAGTGATCACTGGGGAATCAGAGTGTAATGGTCTGGATTGTTTGTACTCATTCGCCAGTAAAGGCACAGGCTGGCCTGTCCCCTGATGACACTCTCCCCTGGACTCCTCCCTGTGGCCTAAGCCATAAAGGTCGAGCCACCTCTTTCTTCCCGGCACTTCCCTAGCTTGGATCAATGGCCAGCTCAAGTCATTATGTACAATAAAGCCTATTGTTCCCCTCAGTCTTGGTCCTTGTAATTATTGGGGCAATGGGTAGTGCCCAACACAGAGGTGGAGAGTGGGAGTTTCTATCTCAGAGGATCTTTCCTGGACCCAACACACCAACGGCATAATGAGGAAAGCACGTCAGCACCTCTACTTCCTCAGGAGTTTGCGGAGGTTTGATATGACAGCAGAAACTCCAACAAATTTCTACAGAGGTGTGGTGGAAAGTGTGCTGACTGGCTGCATCAAAGTCTGGTATGGTAACACCAATACCCCTGCAGTGTGTTGTGCTGAGGGCTGGCACCGCTTCCCGGCTCTGTCCCCATCTGCTCACATATAACCCTGGTTTCCCGCCTGAACCCAGAACCCTTCTGAAGATGACTGTGAGACCCTACCTTTAATTCTATGCTAATAAAAGCATTTGTTCTCCCTCCAGTTGTGAGAGCTTTTATTCACGCTACAAATTTTATTAGCTTATTCCCGAAATGATGGAAGCGCTACTCAAGCCAGGTATACTGGTGATAGACCCTCTGTCCCCTGACACAGCTGAGGAGTTAATGTACTGGCCAGATTGCTTCCAGGCCTACCCGAACACGACCAGAGATGTCTTTTACACCGATGAACTCAGGAGGTCTGCACTCGTTTCGAGGGTAGGAACGAAAGGGTACGCAGTCATCAGGGACTGAACTACATGTGATGCTGCCATTGAGGCATTGAAGGCTCAGCACCTGAAGTTGCAAAACGAGGTCCTAGCGAGGCACCGACTCGCTCTACATCACCCATGGCCAGGAGAGACCATCGATGATGACCTCCTGGATCTGTGGACACTTGCCAAGAAGTGGAAGTACGAAGCTGCTACAGGTCATGTTCGTGGCGAAGAACAGATCCAGGACATATTAGTCATGGGGGTCCACTTGAAGTACATGAGGCAGCGACTGCTTGAGTAAGGAAAGAAGGACCTGGCTAATCACGTTGAGCTGGCCAAATCACTGGAACAGGCCAAGCTCAAGAACGACGACCTCGAAGCCAGCAAGTTCACTCACCCAGGTGCTTCCTTCCAAGGACCGGCTGCTCCCGCTACCCCAGCCCTAACGGCTGCCACTTCCCGTACTAGGGAGTGCTCCTGTATGAGGGAGGGCTTTTCCTGTGGCAAGAGGCCAGCATCCACGATCTCGTTGCCCGGATAAAGACTCGGTGTCTTCCAGCTGTGGAAAGAAAGGGCAATGGGCGAGGGTTTGCCTTGCGAGGGAAAGTCTGGGGAAGTCCACGGCCTGCACCGCTCCTGGATCCAATTCTAGCCCTAAGCCCTTTGTCCTGAATTCACCTGAACCCATTTGCTATGCTACACACTGAAGGAGGGTGGCAGTGAGGAAATGGTGCGAAAAGGCTTGGCGGCCATCTTACCGCAACTCAAATTCAAACTTGGCGCTATCATCGTCAGAGGAAGAAGGAGAGTGGCCATCTTGCGAGGTCAACGCCATCTTACCCACACAGGGCAACCCAGGATGGTGGGGGCCACTCGAGTGAGGAATATGGAGTCTCCGGGGTCCTTGCCTTGATGGTCCAAGATCAGGATAGACCTCACCAGCTCATCAACTCCATAGTGACTGTGAAGGTAAACGAACATTGCACTAAATGCCTAATCGACACAGGCTCTACTGAAAGCTTCAGACTCACGGACTGTACAAGAAAACAACCTAAAGATGTATCCTTCTAATTACCGCATATTCCTTGCGTCTCATTCACATTCTACGTGTGTTCAACAACATTGTATAGTACACTTGTCGTTTGAAGGGGAGGGAATTCTGTAAATTTTCCCTGTATGAACCTGATGAATTGTGTGCTCCGGTGTTGCTGGGTCTGGACTTCCTGTGTTACCTTAAAAGCGTGACCTTGGAGTATTCTGGACCCCTCCCCCCTGTAACGGTTCGGAATGGAGGGCCCCTAAAATTAGAACCCACATGCAACCTCTCCACACTGAATATCGAACCCCTCCTTCCCGAATCTGCCCCCAGACTGCAAACCTATTGTGACCAAGAGCAAGAGGTACAGCATAGCAGACTGAGATTTCATACAGTCTGAGACACGACATCTGCTGGATGAAGATATCATCGAATCTAGCACCAGCCCTTGGAGAGGGCAAGTGGTGGTGGTAAAGGGGGAAAACAAGTCCAGGCTAGTAATTGACTATAGCCAAACTATTAATTGGTACACACTCCTGGACGCAAACCCCTTCCCTTGAATTTCAGACATGATGATTGATATTGCGCAGTATCGGGTCCTCTCAACCATCGACCTGAAAGCGTGGGGTTTTTCTCATATAATGCCCAAT
Organism: Narcine bancroftii; assembly: GCF_036971445.1. Classification (NCBI taxonomy): domain Eukaryota; kingdom Metazoa; phylum Chordata; class Chondrichthyes; order Torpediniformes; family Narcinidae; genus Narcine; species Narcine bancroftii. The sequence goes on from NC_091475.1 coordinate 212,143,976, forward strand.
GGATCCCTCAATACGCTGATAAGGTTCACCCTGTCTTAAAAGCCACTCATTTCCCCTCTCGGCTGAAGCCCAGACGGCTTTTAACCACCTCTGAAATCACATTGCGAAGGCCACCATGCACGCGGTGGACGAGAATGGACCTTTCCAAGTGGAATGCAATGCTTCAGACGTAGACCTGGCTGCTACCCTCAACCAGGTGGGTAGACCGATTCCATTACAAGGCCACGAGCTTCGGAACCCATCAGTGGAAAAGAAGGCTCAGGCCATTGCAGAAGCCGTGAGGCATTGGAGACCCTACCTGGCTGGTAGGAAATTTACGCTCCTCACTGACCAGGACTTGGTCACATTTATGTTTAATTATGTCAAGGGGACAAAATCAAAAATGACAGGATTTCTCGGTGGAGGATCGAGTTCTCCATCTACAATTATGACATCGCCTATCGGCCAGGAGCCAATATTGACCCTCCAGATGCCTTATCCAGAGGAAGCTGAGCCTCTGCACACACCGGCCAACTGCGGTCTCTGCATAATGAGCTCTGCCATCCAGGAGTCACCCACATAGCTCATTTTGTCAAGGCGCGCAATCTGCCCTACTCCATGGAAGACGTCTGGGAAATGACCAGGTCTTGCCAGGTCTGCACGGAGTGCAAGCCGCACTTCTACCGCCCCACAAAGCTGCACCTGATCAAGTCCTCCAGGCCCTTCGAACGGCTCAGTGTCAATTTTAAGGGACCTCTCCCTTCCTCTCTAATATTGATGAGTACTCCCACTTCCTGGTCACCATCCTATGTCCAGATACATCCACTTCAGTCATAAAGGCCCTCGATTTCATTTTTGCTCTGTTCAGGTATCCCAGCTATGTTTATAGCCACGGAGGTTCATCTTTTGTATGTAGCGAAGAGCTACATCAGTACCTGCTGGCGAGGGGCATCGTGCCCAGCAGGACCACTAGCTCCAACCCCCGGGGGAATGGGCAGGTTGAAAAGGAGAACGCCATGGTCTGGAAGGCTGTCAAACTGGCTGTTACTCCAACCTGCCATGGAGTGGGATATCATAGCATGTAATGGATCCGATTGGGTTTTCCAGTTTCTGCTGCTTTCCACAGCCTGGAATTCCCAAACTCAATCAGAGTCTCATGACTTTGGACTCTTACTTTCCACATTATTTATTGCTGAATCATTATTTTCTGTATTTGCACAGTCGGTTCGTACAGTTTTTGTTTGCACTACCAATAAGTAGAAATTCTGCCTGGCCTGCAGGAAAAAGAATCTCAGTGTTGTATGGGATGTTGTGTCGTGTACTCTGACCGTGAGTCAGAACGACGTGAACAGTTCACTCCAGAGGCAGAGGAGCGCCAGCAGCAGGTAAACTGATTGTACGCGGAACAGCACAGTACGGCCCAACTAAGCTATTCCCATCGCCTGCACATGATCCACATTCCCCTCTTCCCTGTCTGTTCATGTGCCTGTCTAGATGCTTTCTTTGACATCGCTGTCACCACCTCCCCCACCTGTGTATTCCAGGCACCTACTGTGCGAGGAGAAAATTATTTCCTTGCACTTCCCTAAACTCCCCCCCCCCCCCACCATAAACCTGTTCCTTCTAGTGTTTCCCACCCTGGGCATCTATTTGCCCATTCGATACATCTCACAATTTTACACAGTTCTACCAGGTCTCAAAGTTCAGATTTATTGTCAGAATACATCACACACAGCCCTGAAGTTCTCTTTCCTGTGGGTCAGGCAGAATTACCACTTACCTGTTGTGCAAAAATTTACGCTCCTCACTGACCAGGACACGAGAGAGAAATGTGAACAAGAAGGAAGTGTAAACACACTGTGCAGTACAGGAAATAAATATTCAATCATGTATAATGTACAGAGTCCTCAAACGAGTCCCTGATTGAGTTTGTCGTTGATGGGGTCTAATGGGGAAGAGGAGCAGCTGTTCCTGAACCTGTTGGTGCGAGTCTTGTGGCACCAAGACCTCTTTCCTGAAGGCAGCAGTGTGCTGGGTGGTGTGGATCCTTGACGATCACTGCTGCTCTCCAATGGCAGCGTTGCCTGTAGATGTTCTTGATGGTGGGGAGGGTTTTGCCTGTGATGTCCTAGGCTGTTGAAGGGCCTTTCGCCCAGGGGAATTGGTGTTCCTGTACCACACCATGATGCAGCCAGTGGGCACAATTTCTACCACTCCTCTGTAGAAATTTTCCAGGGTTCCAAACTCCGCAAACTCCTGAGGAAGTAAAGGTGCTGACGTGCTTTCTTCACAACGCCATTAGTGTGTTGGGTACTGGAAAGATCCTTCGATATAGTGAGGGCTGAATTTAGAATACATTCTGTAAGGCGTGGCCTCAACCTTATAAATGACTCCCCCACCCCCATCCCAACACTGTGGTCACAGCCTCTTCTCACTGATCCCTTTAGACAGAAGGTACAGAAGCTGCAAGCCTCAGTACCTCCAGGTCAATGATTTTTTTTTATCCCCAACTGTTATCAGGGTCCTGAACTCCCCATCTGCCTAACCCTATTCATAAGCTACCCCCACCACCACCAAAAGACATGTCTCACTAAGGAAGGAACTCTCCTGGGCATTTTGCAGGACTTCCCCACCCCCCCCCCCCCCCCCCCCCCCCCCCCCCCCCCCCCCCCCATGTTCTGACCAATACTGGTAGAGATATTGATGCCCTTTGTTGACATCTCAACAACGTGCTTGTCCCAGCTCGGGCCACAGGAAATGTTTATTTCCAACCTGATGCTATGGACAGATGTGTGGATCTGCCCCTCTCCTGAAGTCAGTGATCAGCCCTTCATCTTCTTGATGTTGGGGAGGGAGAGGCTGTTATCATGGTACCCTGCCATGAGGCTTTCAATCTCTTTCCTGTATTCCATATGATCATTGTTTCACCATGCTAGACCCTCTGCTGTGGGAAGAGGAAAGGGAGGGCGAGGGGATAAAGGGCAGGGGAGGGAGAGGGGGGAAGGAGAGCAGGGGAGGGCGAGGGGATAAAGGGCAGGGGAGGGAGAGGGGGGAAGGAGAGCAGGGGAGGGAGAGGGGGGAAGGAGAGCAGGGGAGGGAGAGGGGAAGAAGAGCAGAGGAGGGAGAGGGGGGAAGGAGAGCAGGGGAGGAGAGGGGGAAGGAGAGCAGGGGAGGGAGAGGGGGGAAGGAGAGCAGGGGAGGGAGAGGGGGGGAAGGAGAGCAGGGGAGGAGAGGGGGGAAGGAGAGCAGGGGAGGGAGAGGGGAAGGAGAGCAGGGGAGGGAGAGGGGGGAAGAAGAGCAGGGGAGGGAGAGGGGGAAGGAGAGCAGGGGAGGGAGAGGGGGAAGGAGAGCAGAGGAGGGAGAGGGGGGAAGGAGAGAGAGAGAGAAGGAGAGAGAGAGAGAAAGCGAGAGAGAGGGAGAGAGATGGAGATTTACTCTGTATCTATCACCTTGAGAGTGTTTGGTGAGACAATGTAGACTGAGAGACAGAGCTTTTCTCTGAGTTTTATCCCGTGCTATCTGTGTCCTGGGAGTTTTCAATGGGATAGTGGAGAAGGAGCTTTATTCCGTGTCTCACCGTGCTAGACCTGAAGTGGGCTTGCTTCCCTCTATGCAGGTGGAACAGATTGTCCGACCTTCTGACGAGGTTATCCCTCAGTTCAGGGGAGAAGTTTGGTGTAGACAGGATTGACTTCATCTTCATGAACCACTGGAAACGCTGCTACCTGCGGGACTTGCAGCTGTTGGAGGACTACAACCTGTTGCAGGAGGGCAGCGTCATCCTGGCGGACAACGTGATCTTCACTGGAGCCCCCACTTCATGCAATACGCCAAGAGCTGCGGCAAGTACAGCTGGAAGATCCACCGCACCCACCTTGACTACTTCCGCCACATCAGGGACGGGATGGCAGAGCTCACGTTCACCTGGGCTCAAGTAACAGCCCTTGGGCACAACCTGTGAGACCAGAGTGGATGTCCAGAATTGGATAGAGAATGCCACCTGATCAACCTGCATCCCATCCACCCTCTCCACACAGCTCCCACCCTCATAACCCATCAACTCTCCATCTCTCTTCACCCCACCGTCCCCGCTGCCTCACATTCCCCAATTCACGTGCCCTGAACATCTTACAAATCCCTTCACCCTATCAGCTCCCCATTGCCTTCGGCCCCCACATTCCCCAACCACACATCCTTCCCATAACCAGCGTAAAAACATACAGGAAATGCTGGAGGACCCAAATGGCCTCGCAGCATCCGTAGGAGGTCGAGATACATCACCGACGATTCAGGCCTGAACCCTTCTTCAAGGTTCAAGCAAAAAGCAGGCAGGTGTCGGAATAGGGACTGGGCAGAGGAAGGGGGAAGAATGGGGGAGAGGAGTCCAGACCAACAGCCAAAAGGTGTTAATTGGATATGATTTGATTTTTCCAGACCACGGTGCACACACACATTTCTCACAAATTCAGTACATAACAATCACATAAATACAGAGAAGGAAGGGCTCAGGCCCGAAACTTGGATAATAAATCTTTCCCTCCTATGGACACAGTGAGACCAGCCAAGTTCCTCCAGCGTTTACTGTGTTTTGACATACATACGTAAACATACAATATAAAATAAGTGTAATTTACTCAGTTTAATTTATGTGACCCAAGATTACAGGACACGGTTCATCAATCTCATGGCCTGCGGGAAGAAGCTATTTCCAGCCTGGGAGTCCTGATTTTGATGGTCCTGTACCTCCTTCCTGGTGCTAGTGGGTCAAAGGTCCTGTAAAAACCCAGAAATGCTGGAGGAACCCAGCCGGTCTCACAGGTGTCTATAGGAGGTAAAGATATATTACTGATGTTTTGGCCTGAGCCCTTCTTCCAGGGGGAGTAAGAAGCAGACAAGTGTCTGAATAAAGACTGGGAGAGAATGGGAGGGGGAGAGCCCAGACCAACTGACAGAAGGTGCTATATATGATAAGGGGAAAGGAGAGAATTGATTTTGGCTCCGTGAAAGGAGAGAAGTGGGAAAAGAGGGAGATGTTCAGACAGAGCTGGGGGGAAAAAGATGTGTGGGGGGAGTGTTTTAATGGAAACAGGAGGTCAATGTTAATTCAGACACTGTGACTGTAGTAAAACACACACAGAGATGCTGAAGGAACTCACCCAGTCTTGCAGTATCTATAGAAGGTAAAGATATATTACCGATGTTATGATAAGAGGAAAGATGAGAATTGATTTTGGCTCAATGAAAGGAGACAGGGAAAAGGAAGAGAGAGGGTTGGAGACGGGGGAAGAAGATAAAACCATATAACAATTACAACACAGAAACAGGCCAGTTCGGCCCTTCTAGTCCATGCCATACACCTTCTCCCACCTAGTCCCATTGACCCGCACCCGGACCATAACCCTCCACACCTCTCTCGTCCATGTACCTATCCAACTTTTCCTTAAATATTAAAATTGAACCCTCATCTACCACTTTGGCCGGAAGCTCATTCCACACTCCCACCACCCTTTGAGTGAAGATGGGGTGGGGTTTAACAGAAACCGAAGAAGTTGATGTTAATGCCATCCAGTTGGACAGAAGATGAGGGGTTGTTCCTGCAAACTGCGGGCGGTCTCAGTCTGTCAGTGCACGAGACCACGGACAGACATGTCGGCAAGGGAATGGGATGAGGAATTGAAGTGGATCTCCCAGTGGCCACCCATTTCAGTAATATATCTTTACTCCTCTGGATGCTGCGAGTTTCTCCCAGCATTTACTGTGTGTTTTTACAATCACAGCATCTGCAGATGTCAGTGTTTCACTCCTCAACCCAGTGTAAGCCATTCAGGTACCATCTTCCACATCCCTCAACCATGCCCTCTCTCTTCTCCCACTGTCCTTCTCTGGGTTTAATTCCACCACTCAGTTGCCCTGAGAGATGAGGACGAAGATACCCACAATATATTCCCGAGAACATTGATGACAATTTCAGGTATCAGTATTGCTGATCAAGCAGTTCCCAGAGTATTAATCCCAGTGGGCCTGAGTTCAAATTTGAGAATTGAAGATTCCTTTATTGTCAAGTAACAATACAGAAATGTAATATAGTGTTACATGAAATTGCTTTTTGGCCTGATGTGAGTCGCCAATAGTGACGTCCTGTGCCCTTACAGAACGATAGAAAGGGAAGCAAAAGAGCCACTGAGTGTCCGTGGATTTA
>NC_091475.1:212450353-212578131 GCF_036971445.1 Narcine bancroftii
GGGCTAACAGGTAAGAGGAGATGCACAGGAATAGTCTGCAGATGCTGGGATTGTAGTTGTACTGACAATAACCCCACCAGCGGTGCGAGTGTAAGACAGCTTTAATAAACTAAGAGGTACACTAAGAGGTCTTGTCTCTCTGGACGGCTTTAGAGACAAGGTCACCGGGATGACCCCTGGTGGCCTAGTGGTGGAATTACATATCACCGCAGTAGTGCCATGCACAAAGGTGCTGGAGAAGCATCCATAGGAAGTAAAGGCTAACCAACATTTCGGTCCTGAGCAAAGTGTGAGCAAGACGCAGGTAGGCTCCTGGAGGGAAGAAGGGGGAGGGTGCAGGCCGTGGATAGAGAGAGCAGGGAGGAGGGGGAAAAAAGCAAAGGAGTGATATGTCTCTGAATGGAGAGGGAAGGGATGGGGAGCCAACGGAAAGGAGTCGGTGGAATTGGGAATGAAAGAGAGAATTGGGAGGGGTTTAATGGAAGATTATCATCTCGGTGAAGGACTTCCCAAATCCTGCTGGCCTTTCAGTGGAATCTGGTTCCTTGATTGTTCAGGAATCTGATGGCTGAGGGGAAGAAGCTGTCCTTGTGCCCCTGAGTGCTTGTCTTCAGGGTCCTGGACCTCCTTCCTGATGGTAGCAGAGTGAAGAGGCCGTGGCCTGGGTAGTGGGGTCTTTGAGGACAGAAGCTGCTTTCTTAAGACACCACTTCATGTAGATGTCCTCAATGGAGTGAAGTCTGGTGCCCATGATGTTTCCGGTCGAGTTAACAAGCCTCTGGAGTTTATTCTTGTCCTGAGAGTTGGCGACTCCAGACCAGATTAGTGATGCAACCGGCCAGAATGCTCTCCATGGTACACTTGTAGAAGTTTTTGAGTCTTCTCAAACTCCTCACAAGGTATAGCTGCTGGCCAGCCTTCTTTGTGATTGCATCGACATGGAGGCTCCAGGACAGATCCTTGGAGATGTTGACACCTGGAAATTTGAAGTTCTTGACCCTCTCCACTACTGAGCCCTCGATGAAACCTGGGTCGTGTTCCCATGACTTCCTCCTGAAGTCCACAATCGTCTCCTTGGTTTTGCTGACATTGAGCGCAAAGTTGTTATTGTGACACCATTCAATGAGCTGATCTATCTCCATCCTGTACACTTCCTCATTGCCGTTGTGATTCTGTTGACAACTGTGTTGTAGATAGCATTTGAATTGTGTCTGGCCGTAGTCATAGGTGTATAGTGAGTAGAGCAGTGGGCTAAGCACACATCCTTGGGGTGCGCCTGTGTTGATAATCAGTGAGGAGGAGACGTTGTTTCCAATTCGTACTAATTATGGTCTTCCAATGAAGAAGGATCCAGTTGCAGAGGGGGGTAGAGAAGCCCAGAGTTTGAAGCTTGTTGACCAGCTCTGAGGGAATGATGGTGTTGAAGGCCGAGCTGTAGTCGATGAAGAGAAGCTGTATGTGTGAGTTGCTGTTTTCGAGGTGATCCAGAGCTGAGTGGAGACCCAGCGATATCACATTGGCTGTGGAGCGATTGTGACATTAGGTGAATTGCAGCGGGTCCAGATCTTTGCTTAGGTACGTGTTAATTCTGGCCATGACCAACCTTCAAAGCACTTCATCACGGTAGATGTTAGTGCCACTGGGCGATAGTTGTTGAGGCAGCTCACACTTTTGTTGGGTCAGAGTTTCAGTTTCTGTTTCATCCCAATTCTGGGTTGGTTGCTCTGGGCTGTAAGGACCTGGTCTAAGGTGATGTTTTTCACTGCATATCCCATGGTTGTCAACACAACACAGCTGAAATTGACACTGAAATCTTCCTTTGTCAGCTGGGTGAACTTCAAATTCTTTTGAATAAATGCCTTTTCATTTTTGGTCCTGAATCTGTTGTTAAAGAAACAGAGAAATCTTGAATGTGTAGCATCAGCTGCCAGGAGAAGCAGTGTTGTCCCATTTGAGTCCCATCCTCCCTGCCCCAATCCAGTTCCACTGTTACCATCTTCACCTACTTACTCACACTTTTATATCAAACCTTCTGCTGCCCCAGTGTCTCTGTACCTCTCCCCCTTTCATTTGTCCAGTATTCCATCACCTCGGACCCACCCCAGGCCCCCACCACCTTTCCTTCCCAGTTTAGTCTCGACGAAGGGTCCCAACATTGACTGTCCATTTCCCTACAGATGCAGCCTGATCCACAGGGATCAGCTTCCAGATCTTGTTCTCACCCTTCCGTCTCTCTCTTTCTCTCACTCTTTTTTCTCGCCCAACCCCCCCCCCCCCCCTCAAGAATCTGGTTGGGTGGAGCCAGAACAACAATTGCTCTCTGTGTCACCAAGACCTAGGAGCATTTTGTGAACTTCAGGAAGGGGAGATGGAGGAACCTCATGCCTGTCTTCACTGACAAGACGGTGGTGGAGAGAGTCAGTACCTTCAAGTTCCTGAGAGTCCACACTATCAGGAAGGGCCTCTCCTAGAATCAGCACGTTAGGGAACGAGCTAGGTCAGGTAGCGGACATTAATGTTGGAGAACCAATTGGGTCTAGTGACCATAACTCTGTTAGTTTTGGGGTAGTTTTAGGGAAGAGCAAGGAAGGGCCTAAAGTTGAGGTTCTGGATTGGAGAAGAGCAAATTTCGAAGGAATAAGAAGGGATTTGGGGAGTATTGAGTGGGACAGGATATTTTCAGGTGAGGGTGTAAATGAAAAATGGAGGATATTCAAAAAAGAAATTTTGCAGGTACAGAGTAGTTATGTCCCAGTGAGGATCAAAGGAAAGGCTGGAAGTCATAGGGAGGCTTGGTTTTCGAGGAATATTGGAAATTTGGTTAGGAGAAAAAGGGAGGTGTACAAGAGGTATAAAGAGCAGGGAGCTGAGAAGTTGAAGGAGGACTATAAGGTGTGTAGAAGGAATCTTAAGAAAGAAATTAGAAAGGCCATAAAAAAGGCATGAAGAGGCTTTGGCTGACAGAGTAAAAAATAAATCCAAAGGGTTTCTATAAGTACATTAAAAGTAAAAGATTAGTGAGGGATAAAATTGGACCCCTTGTAGATAGCGAGGGTAAGCTGAGTGAGAAGTCTGAGGAAATGGGGGAAATTTTAAATGATTTCTTTGCCTCGGTATTCACTAGGGAAAAAAATGTTGAACCAGTTGAAGTAAAGGAAAATAGTGGGGAGGTCATGAAGCATATAAGGATAACCGAGGAGGTAGTGATGGCTGTGTTAAAAAAGATAAAGGTGGATAAATCTCCCAGACCGGACAAAATATTCCCTAGGACACTCAGGGAGGCTAGTGGACAGTTAGTGGGGCCATTAACAGAGATATTTAGGATGTCACTGGCCACGGGGGTGGTACCAAAGGATTGGAGGGTGGCGCATGTGGTTCCTCTATTTAAGAAAGGGTCCAAATGCAAACCTGGGAATTATAGGCCTGTAAGTCTGACGTCTGTGGTGGGAAAGTTGATGGAAAGTATTCTGAGGGATGCTATTTACAAATTTTTGGTGGTACAAGGATTGATAGGGAGTAATCAGCATGGTTTTGTCAGGGGTAGATCATGCTTGACAAACCTGATTGAGTTCTTCAAGGGGGTTACAAAAAAGGTTGATGAAGGGAAAGCTGTGGATGTTGTCTATTTGGACTTTAGTAAAGCTTTTGACAAAGTTCCCCACAGGAAGTTAGGAAAAAAGGTGGAGGCATTATGTATAAATAAAGAGGTAGTGAAATGGATTCAGCAAAGGTTGAATGGGAGGTGTCAGAGAGTAGTGGTAGAAAATTGTTTGTCCAATTGGAGGCCGGTGATTAGTGGAGTTCCTCAGGGTTCAGTCCTGGGTCCACTATTATTTGTTATATATATTAACGATCTGGATGTAGGGGTAGAGAATTGGATAAGCAAATTTGCGGATGACACAAAGATTGGTGGTGTTGTGGACAGTGAGGTAGATTACCGTAGATTAAAAGGTGATTTAGGAAGGCTGGAGGTGTGGGCTGAGAAATGGCTGATGGAATTTAATACAGATAAGTGTGAGGTGCTACATTTTGGAAAGGCAAATTTAAATAGGTCATATACATTGAATGGTAGACAATTGAGGAGTGCAGAGCAACAAAGGGATTTAGGAGTGATGGTAAATAGTACCCTCAAGGCTGATACTCAGGTAGATGGTGTGGTGAAGAGGGCATTTGGAATGTTGGCCTTCATAAATCGGAGTATTGAATTCAAGAGTAGGGAGGTTATGATGAAATTGTACAAGGCATTGGTGAGGCCAAATTTGGAGTACTGTGTACAGTTTTGGTCACCAAATTATAGGAAAGATATAAACAAAATAGAGAGAGTGCAGAGAAGGTTCACGAGAATGTTGACAGGATTTCAGGGTCTGAGTTCCAGGGAAAGGTTGTGCAGACTGGGGCTTTTTTCTCTGGAGCGTAGAAAATTGAGAGGGGACTTGATCGAGGTGTTTAAGATTTTAAAAGGGACAGACAGAGTAAATGTGGATAGGCTTTTTCAATTAAGAAAGGGGGAGATTCAAACTAGAGGACATGGTTTAAGATTGAAGGGGGAAAATTATAAGGGGAACATGAGGGGAAATTTCTTGACACAGAGGGTGGTGGGGATGTGGAATGAGCTTCCGGCAGACGTGGTCGAGGCGGGATCATTGGTTACATTTAAGGAAAGACTGGATCGTTACATGGATAGGAGGGGACTAGAGGGGTATGGACCAGGTGCTGGTCAGTGGGACTAGGAGGGTGGGGATTTGCTACGGCATGGACTAGTAGGGCCAAACTGGCCTGTTCTGTGCTATAAGTGGTTATATGGTTATTGAGGCATTAATACTTCTACCATCTAAGGAGTTTACTGCGGATTAATATCTGTGAAAATCTCATCTCTTCCTAACAGTGGAACCATATTCTCTGCCGCCATTGCCCGTCCTTGTGTTGTTCCCAGACAGGGCTGAGTGAACGGGGGGAAGTGCTCCTGTTACAAGCAAACAATCTTGGCCTTGGCCTTTCCCACGGACTTGACTTACTTCTCCTCTCCTTCTGAGACTCTCCCATCCATGTATCGATCGTCGATGAACTGGTTGTCCGCCAGCCAGTAAATGATGCTGGAGATCTTGGATATCTTGGTGGATGCCTTGCAATTCAGCTCCAGGGATTCCCCTGTTTGGGGGGGGGGGGGGAACAATGTTTGTTATTCGTATTGACAAGGTCAGGGCTGCTGCACTCACCCCACTGTACCCTACTCTGGTCTCAACCAGGTCCCTGATTCTAGCAGGTGTACAGGCATACTGGCTGAGGAACGACAGATCAACGCAGAGAAACCCCTCCACATGGCCAGAGTTTCTCACTGAGCTCTATGCATGGAAGCAGGCCCTTCAGCCCATTGTGCAGTAGCTGACTAAGGTAGCCCCACTTGCCTGGATTTGGCCCTTCATCCTTTCCTATCCATGTAACTTATCTAAATGTCATTTGAATGTTACCAACTGTCCCCACCTCTGCCATTTCCTCCTGCACCCACCCCCCCCCCATCCCACGTGAAGAAGGTACCCCTAGATCCTTCCTAAAGCTTTCCCCTCTCTCCTTAAACCCTCTGACTTAATATTCACCTACTCTGGGGATAAAAGATCCTGTGACAATTTATCTTGCATATGTCCCTCCATAGAAAACAACAGCATGGAAAACAGACCATTTGGCCCTTCTACTCTGTGCCGAAATATCATTCCATGAGTCCCATCAACCTGCACCCAGTCCATAACCCTCCAGACCTCTCTCATCCATGTATCTATCCAATTCATTCTTAAAACGCAAGATAGAGCCTGCATTTACCACATCAGATGGCAGCTCATTAACACTCCCACCACTCTCTGTTCCCCCTAAAGCCATGTCCTCTCCCAATCTAAGTGGAAAGAGCCTATTCACATTTACTCTGTCTATTCCCCTTGTAATTTTGTAAACCTCTATCAAATCTCCTCTCATTCTTCTTTTCTTTGGCTTGGCTTCGCGGACGAAGATTTATGGAGGGGGTAAAAAGTCCACGTCAGCTGCAGGCTCGTTTGTGGCTGACAAGTCCGATGCGGGACAGGCAGACACGGTTGCAGCGGTTGCAGGGGAAAATTGGTTGGTTGGGGTTGGGTGTTGGGTTTTTCCTCCTTTGCCTTTTGTCAGTGAGGTGGGCTCTGCGGTCTTCTTCAAAGGAGGTTGCTGCCCGCCAAACTGTGAGGCGCCAAGATGCACGGTTTGAGGCGATATCAGCCCACTGGCGGTGGTCAATGTGGCAGGCACCAAGAGATTTCTTTAGGCAGTCCTTGTACCTTTTCTTTGGTGCACCTCTGTCACGGTGGCCAGTGGAGAGCTCGCCATATAACACGATCTTGGGAAGGCGATGGTCCTCCATTCTGGAGACGTGACCCATCCAGCGCAGCTGGATCTTCAGCAGCGTGGACTCGATGCTGTCGACCTCTGCCATCTCGAGTACTTCGACGTTAGGGATGAAAGCACTCCAATGGATGTTGAGGATGGAGCGGAGACAACGCTGGTAGAAGCGTTCTAGGAGCCGTAGGTGGTGCCGGTAGAGGACCCATGATTCGGAGCCGAACAGGAGTGTGGGTATGACAACGGCTCTGTATACGCTTATCTTTGTGAGGTTTTTCAGTTGGTTGTTTTTCCAGACTCTTTTGTGTAGTCTTCCAAAGGCGCTATTTGCCTTGGCGAGTCTGTTGTCTATCTCATTGTCGATCCTTGCATCTGATGAAATGGTGCAGCCGAGATAGGTAAACTGGTTGACCGTTTTGAGTTTTGTGTGCCCGATGGAGATGTGGGGGGGCTGGTAGTCATGGTGGGGAGCTGGCTGATGGAGGACCTCAGTTTTCTTCAGGCTGACTTCCAGGCCAAACATTTTGGCAGTTTCCGCAAAGCAGGACATCAAGCGCTGAAGAGCTGGCTCTGAATGGGCAACTAAAGCGGCATCGACTGCAAAGAGTAGTTCACGGACAAGTTTCTCTTGTGTCTTGGTGTGAGCTTGCAGGCGCCTCAGATTGAAGAGACTGCCTCCGTACGGTACCGGATGTAAACAGCGTCTTCATTGTTGGGGTCTTTCATGGCTTGGTTCAGCATCATGCTGAAGAAGATTGAAAAGAGGGTTGGTGCGAGAACACAGCCTTGCTTCGCGCCATTGTTAATGGAGAAGGGTTCAGAGAGCTCATTGCTGTATCTGACCCGACCTTGTTGGTTTTCGTGCAGTTGGATAATCACGTTGAGGAACTTTGGGGGACATCCGATGCGCTCTAGTATTTGCCAAAGCCCTTTCCTGCTCTAAGGAATAAAGTCCCAACCTGTTTAATCTTTCCCTGTACTTCAACTCCTGAAGACTCAGCAACATCCTAGCAAATCTCTGCATTCTTTCAATGTTGCTGATATCCTTTCTGTAGGTAGGTGACCAGAACTGCACAAAATACTCCAAACCGGGCCTCCCCATTGTCTTATACAACCTCACCGTAACGACCCATCTCCTGTACTCAATACTTTGATTGATGAAGCCTAAGATGCCAAAAGCTCTCTGTACAACCCTGTCCACCTCTGCTGCCACTTTCAGGGAAGAATGTATCTGTATTCCCAGATCTCTCTGCTCCTCTGCATTCCTCAGTGCCCGACCATTTACCGTGTTCGTCCTACCTTGGTTTGCCCTTCCAAAATGCAACACCTCACACTTGTCTGCATTAAACTCCATCTGCCATTTTCTGGCCCATTTTTCCAGTTGATCCAGATTCCTTTGCAAGGTTTGAAAATCTTCCTCACTGTCCACAATGCCTCCTACCCTAGTGTCATCAACAAATTTGCTGATCCAATTTACCACGTAATCATCCAGATCATTGATATAGACAACAAACAATGGTCCCAACACCGATCCCCGAGGCACATCACTCGTCACAGCCCTCCAGTCTAAGAAGCATCATCCACTACCACTCTGACTTCTTCTATTCAACCAATTTCAAATCCAGTTTACAACCTCTCCTTGAATATCTTGTGTCTGAACTTTCTGAACTAACCTATGAGGGACCTTGTCAAAAGCCTGACTAAAGTCCATATAGACAACATCCACAGCCTTTCCTTCATTTACTTTCTTGGTAACCTCCTCAAAAAACTCTAAAGATTGGGTTAAACTTGACCTACCACACACAAAAGGCACCGACTATCCTTAATCAGCCCTTGGCCGTCCAAATGCTTGTACTGTAGCAGGCCGACACTGCAAACAGCCGTCGAACATGATGATCGGGTAGACACCCTCCAATAATTTACCTACTACTGACATCAGGCTCACTGGCCTGTAATTTCCTGGTTTACATATGGAGCCTTTTTTAAACAACATGAGCTCCCCTCCAATCCTCTGGCACCTCACCCATGGCTAAGGGCATTTTAAATATTTCTGCCAGGGCCCCTGTAATTTCTACACTTGTCTCCCACAAGGTCTGAGAGAATATCATATCCAGCCTGGGGGATTTATCTACCTGTATTGGCTGTAAAGCAGCAAGCACCTCCTCCTCTTTAATCTCTAAATGTTCCACACCACAACTGCTTGTTTCCCTTCCTTCCTTATTTACTCTGTCAGTTTCTTGAGTAAATCCTGATGCAAAAAACTGTTTGCGATCTCTCCCACCTCGTGAGGTTCCACGTAGACGACCACTCTGATCCTCTAGGGGACCAATTTTGTCCCTTACTATCCTTTTATTCTTAATATACCTGTAGAAACCCTTCAGGTTTATCTTCACATTATCTGCCAAAGCAAACTCATGTCTTCTTTTAGCCTTCCTGATTTCCTTCAGTATTTTCTTACATTTTCTAAACTCTTCTAGTACCTTATTTGCTCCTTGTTCCCTATACCTGTTATACACCCCTCTCTTCTTCTTAACCAGATCTTGAAATCAAGGTTCCCTCTGCCTGTTAACTTTGCCTTTAATCCTGACAGGAAAATGCAAACTCTGCCCTCTCAAAATTTCACCCTTGAAGGCTTCCACTTACTGACCACATCCTTGCCAGAAAACAACTTATCCCAATCCTCTTTTACTACATCCTTTCTCATTTCCACAAAATTGGCCTTTCTCCAATTTAGAATCTCAACTTGAGGACCAGACCTATCCATATCCATATAGAACATTACAGCACAGAACAGGCCCTTCAGCCTTCTATATTGTGCTGACCTATATATTTCTACAAAAAAAAACTATACTAAACCCTCCCTACCCTGCAAACCTCTATTTTTCTTCCATCCATTTGCCTGCCTGAATCACTTAAATGTCCCTCATGTTCCAGCCTCCACCACCATCCCTGGCAAGGCATTCCAGCCCCCCACAACCCTGTGTTTTAAAAAAAAATTACCCGACATCTCCACTTAAACTTCCCTCCTTTCACTTTCTACAGATCTCCTATTAGGGAATGAGATAGGTCAGGTGACAGAGCTTTTGATGGAGAACACTTTGGGTCTAGTGATCATAATACAATTGGTTTTAGTTTAATCATGGAGAAGGACAGGGCTGGGCCTAAGGTTGAGATTCTTGATTGGAATAAGGCAAATTTCAAGGTGATGCGGAAGGATTTAGAAGGTGTGGATTGGGGTAATTTATTTTCAGGGAAGGATGTAACAGATAAATGGAGGATATTCAAAGGGGAAATTTTGAGAGTACAGGGTTAGTTTGTGCCTGTGAGGATTAAAGAAAAGGTTAGAAAATAAAGGAAGCCTTGGTTTTCAAGGGATATTGGGAATTTGGTTCAGAGAAAGAGGTATGTGTTTAGGCAGCAGGGACTAGATGAAGTGCTTGAGGAATATAAAGTGTGCAAAAAAACAAAAATGAGAAAGGCTAAAAGGAGATATGAAGCTGCTTTGGCAGGTAAGGTAAAAATAAATCCGAAGGGTTTCTGCAGGTACATTAAAAGTAAAAGAATAGTGAGGGATAAAATTGGGGCCCTTGAGGATCAGAGGGGTAGGTTATGTGAGGTCAGAAGAGAGGGAGAAATTTTAAATTATTTTTTTCTTCAGTATTCACTAAGGAATGGAATATTGAGCCAGGTGAAGTAAGGAAATCTGGTAGTGAGGACAGGGATAATATGCAGATTAATGAGGAGGTGGTACTGGCTATTTTAAAGGTGGATAAATCTCTGGGCCCTGACAAGATATTCCCTAGGACCCTGATGGAGGTTAGTGTACAAATAGTGGGGGCGCTCAGAATACTTAAAATGTCACTGGCCATGGGGGAGGTGCCGGTGGATTGGACGGCAGCTCATGCGATTCTGTTGTTTAAAATAGGGTCCAAAAGTGAACCTGGTAATTATAGGTCTGTGAGTCCAACGTCGGTGGTGGGTAAATTAATGGAGAGTGTTGTTAGAGATGGTAAATGCAATTATTTGGAAAGACAGGGATGGATTAGGAGTAGTCAACACAGTTTTGTACGTGCTAGATCATGTTCAACAAATCTAATAGAGTTTTTCGAGGAGGTATTATGACGAGGGGAAGGCTGTGGATATTGTGTAAATGGACTTTAGTAAGGCCTTTGACAAGGTTCCGCATTAGACATTAGTTAGGAATGTTCAAGCATTAGGTATTAATGTTGAAGTAGTGAAATGGATTCAACAGTGGTTGGATGGGAGATGCCAGGGAGTAGTGGTGGAAAATTGCTTGTCAAATTGGAGACCGGTGACTAGTGGAGTGCCTCAGGGATCAGTACGGGGTCCATTGTTGTTTGTCATTTATATTAATGATCTAGATGATAGGGTGGTAAATTGGATTAGTAAGTATGCAGATGATATGAAGATTGGTGGTATTATGGACAGTGAAGAAGGTTTTCAAAGCTTGTAGTGGGATATAGAACAATTAGAAGGGTGGGCTGAAAGATGTCAGATGGAGTTTAATACTGATAAATGTGAGGTGCCACATTTTGGTAGAACTGATCAGCAAAGATCATCACGTTAAATGGTGGACAATTGTGGAGTGCAGTAGAACAAAGGATTTAGGAATTCTGGTACATAATTCCCTGCAAGTGGAGTCACATGTAGATAGGGTGGTGAAGAAAGCATTTGGTACGTTGGCCTTCATAAATCAGAGTATTGAGTACAGGAGTTGGGATGTCATGTAGAAGTTGTATAAGGCATTGGGGAGGCCAAATTTGGAATATTGTGTGCAGTTGAGAGTGTAGAGGAGATTTACAACAATGTTGCCTGCATTCCAGGGTTTGAGTTACAAGGAAAGGTTAAACAGACTGGGACTTTACTCCCTGGAGCATTGAAGATTGAGTGGTAATTTGATAGAGGTCTTTAAAATTATGAGGGGACAGATGGAGTCAACGTGGACAGGCTTTTCCCATTGAAAGTGGGAGAGATACAAACAAGAGGTCATGGATTGAGATTGAAGGGGAATAAGTTTAGGGGAAACATGAGGGGGAATTCCTTCACTCAGAGGGTGGTGGGAGTGTGTAATGAGCTCCCGGCCATCGTGGGTTTGATTTTAATATTTATGGAAAAGTAGTTGGATAGGTATATGGACAAGAGAGATGTGGAGGGTTATGGGCTAGGTGACATTCAGGAGAAGGTGTTCGTCATGGATTAGAAGGGCCGAAATCGCCTGTTTCAGTTCTGTAATTGTTATATGTCCTCTGGTGTTTGCTGATCCTGCCATGGGAAAAAGGTGCTGGCTGTCCACCCTACCTATGCCTCTCAGAATCTTGTCCCAGTTCTGTTAACCTTGCCTCATAAGACAGGCAAATCTCTATTGGGTAACCCTCAGACATTAGAGAGGATGGCATAGCTGCAAATGTTGTTCCCCTGTTCAAGAAATGGAGACAACCCAGGAAATGATAGACTAGTGAGTCTTATCTCAGTAGTGGGAACGCTCATGGAGAAGATCCTGAGAGACAGGGTTTGCAAGCATTTAAAGAGGCCTAATCTGATTAGAGATAGTCAGCATGGCTTCATCAGGGGAAGGTTGTGTCTCAGGATGACAGCCTGATTGAATGCTTTGAAGATGTTGCAAAGAACATTGATGAAGGTAGCGTGATGGAGGTATTGTATATGGATTTCAGTGAGACATTTGATAAGATTACCCATAAAAGACTCATTCAGAAAGTAAGAAGGCATGCAATCCAAGGAGGTCTTTGTGGACACAGAATCGACTTGCCCAGAGAGGGTAGAGGGTGGTTTTTTAAAAATGTTTTTTAATTTTTCACACTATAAACCATATTGACCAAGATATATAGAGACATTTTTCTTCTTAAATATATAGTGTCATTTTCTCCCCCTTTTTCCCCCCTCCCTTCCCTCCCTCCCTCACCCCCTTCCCCATTTATTTGAAGTTCAATCTATAAGATACATTAAACCCGTTAAACAATGTTGTCAACTTAATAAAAATAAACAAGAAATTTTACTGAGTCAGTTCTTTTCGTTCTCTTCTCCTTCTGTCATTTTAGGTGGTAGATGTCCCCGGTAGGTTTTCTCTATTGTGTTTCATGTATGGCTCCCATATTTGTTTGAATATTGTAATGTTATTTCTTAAATTATATGTTATTTTTTCTAATGGAATACATTTATTCATTTCTATATACCATTGTTGTATTCTCAAGTTATCTTCTAATTTCCAGGTTGACATAATACATTTTTTTGCTACGGCTAGGCTATCCTAACAAATCTTTTTTGTGCTCCATTCAAATCGAGTCCAAATTCTTTGTTTCTTATATTACTTAGGAGGAAGATCTCTGGGTTTTTTGGTATATTGCTTTTTGTGATTTTATTTAGTATCTGGATTAGATCTTTCCAAAATTTTTTCACTTTCTCACATGTCCAAATTGCCTGAATTGTTGTTCCCATTTCCTTTTTACAGCGAAAACATCTGTCTGATACTGTTGGGTCCCATTTATTTAACTTTTGAGCTGTGATGTATAGCCTGTGTATCCAGTTATATTGTATCATAAGTAACCTCGAGTTTATTGTATTTCTCATAGTTCCTGAGCATAACTTCTCCCATGTTTCATTCTTTATCTTTATGTTTAGATCTTGTTCCCATTTTTGTTTAGTTTTACCATTTGTTTCCTCATTTTCCTTTTCTTGTAGTTTAATGTACATGTTTGTTACAAATTTTTTGATTATCATTGTGTCTGTAATCACATATTCAAAGTTACTTCCTTCTGGTAACCTCAGACTGCTTCCCAATTTGTCCTTCAAGTAGGTTTTCAGTTGGTAGTATGCAAACATTGTATTGTGAGTTATATTATATTTATCCTTCATTTGTTCAAAGGATAATAATTTATTTCCTGAAAAGCAATTTTCTATTCTTTTGATCCCTTTTTTCTCCCATTCTCCAAAGGAAAGGTTATCTATTGTAAAAGGGATTAGCTGATTTTGCGTCAATATTAGTTTTGGTAGTTGGTAATTTGTTTTATTCCTTTCTACATGAATCTTCTTCCAAATGTTGAGCAGATGATGCAATACTGGTGAATTCCTACGTTGTACCAATTTTTCATCCCATTTATATAGTATATGTTCAGGTATCTTCTCCCCCATTTTATCTAGTTCTAATCTGGTCCAATCTGGTTTTTCCCTTGTTTGATAAAAATCTGATAGGTATCTTAATTGTGCAGCTCTATAATAATTTTGAAAGTTTGGTAGTTGTAAGCCTCCTTGTTTGTACCATTCTGTTAATTTATCTAGTGCTATCCTCGGTTTCCCCCCTTTCCATAAAAATTTCCTTATTATTTTCTTTAACTCCTTGAAGAATTTCTGTTAGGTGTATTGGTAATGACTGAAATAGGTACTGTATCCTTGGGAAAATGTTCATTTTAATACAGTTTATCCTTCCTATCAGTGTTAGTGGTAAGTCTTTCCAATGCTCTAAGTCGTCTTGTAATTTTTTCATTAATGGATGGTAATTGAGTTTATATAGATGGCCAAGGTTTTTATTTATTTGTATACCTAGGTATCGCATTGCTTATGTTTGCCATCTAAATGGCGATTCTTTCTTAAACTTTGAGAAATCCGCATTATTCATTGGCAATGCTTCACTTTTATTTGCGTTGATCTTGTACCCTGACACTTCTCCATATTCCTTCAATTTCCTATGTAATTCTTTTATTGATATTTCTGGTTCTGTTAAGTATATTATAACGTCATCTGCAAATAGACTGATTTTATATTCCTTCTCTTTTATTTTTATCCCTTATATTTGATTTTCTGACTTATCAGTTCTGCTAGTGGTTCTATAGCTAACACGAACAGTGAGGGAGATAGTGGACATCCCTGCCTTGTTGATCTGCTTAAGTTAAATTGTTTTGATATATATCCATTTACTGTCACTTTTGCCAATGGCCCCTTATATAATGCTTTAATGCAATTAATATATTTCTCTGGTAAGCTGAATTTTTGTAGTACTTTGAATAAATAATTCCATTCTACTCTGTCAAAGGCCTTCTCTGCGTCTAAAGCAACCGCTACTGTTGGAGTTTTATTTCCTTCTACTGCATGAATTAAGTTAATAAATTTACAGATATTGTCTGTTGTTCATCTTTTTTTAATAAATCCAGTTTGGTCTAGATTTACTATTTTTGGTACATAGTCGGCTAATCTGTTTGCTAATAGTTTAGCTATTATCTTATAATCTGTGTTAAGTAAAGATATTGGTCTATATGACGCTGGTGCAAGTGGATCTTTCCCTGTCTTTGGTATTACTGTAATTATTGCTGTTTTGCATGAATCTGGTAAGCTTTGTGTTTTATCAATCTGGTTGATTACTTCCAGGAGGGGAGGAATTAATAAGTCTTTAAATGTTTTATAGAATTCTATTGGGAATCCATCCTCTCCTGGTGTTTTATTGTTCGGTAGTTTTTTTATTATCTCCTGTAATTCTTCTATTTCAAATGGTTTTATTAATTTATTTTGCTCCTCTGTTTGTAATTTCGGTAGTTCAATTTTAGTTAGAAATTCATCTATTTTCCCTTCTTTCCCTTCATTTTCAGTTTGATATAGTTGCTCGTAGAATTCCCTGAAGTTTTCATTGATCTCCGTTGGATTATATGTAATTTGCTTGTCCTTTTTCCTTAATGCTAATACCATTCTTTTAGTTTGTTCTGTCTTAAGCTGCCATGCTAGAATTTTGTGCGTTTTTTCCCCTAGTTCATAATATTTCTGTTTTGTCTTCATTATGTTCTTCTCCACCTTATATGTTTGTAGTGTTTCATATTTTATTTTTTTATCTGCCAATTCTCTTCTTTTAATTGTATCTTCCTTCATTGCTAATTCTTTTTCTATATTTACTATTTCCCTTTCCAACTGCTCTGTTTCCTGATTATAGTCCTTCTTCATCTTGGTTACATAACTTATTATTTGCCCTCTGATGAACGCTTTCATTGCGTCCCATAGTATAAACTTATCTTCCACTGATTCCGTATTTATTTCAAAGTACACTTTAATTTGTCGTTCAATGAATTCTCTAAAATCCTGTCTTTTAAGTAGCATGGAGTTTAATCTCCATCTATACATTCTTGGTGTGATGTCCTCTAGCTCTATTGCCAATAATAGGGGTGAGTGGTCCGATAATAGTCTAGCTTTATATTCCATTTTCCTAACTCTCCCTTGAATGTGGGCTGATAACAGGAATAGGTCTATCCTTGAATATGTTTTCAGTCTACCCGAATAATATGAATATTCCTTTTCCTTTGGGTGTTGTTTCCTCCATATATCCAAAAGTTGCATTTCTTGCATTGATTTAATTATAAATTTGGTTACTTTGTTCTTTCTGTTAGTTTTTTTTCCAAATTAAGGTTAAAATCCCCTCCTATTAATATGTTCCCTTGCGTGTCTGCTATCTTCAAAAAGATATCCTGCATAAATTTTTGATCTTCTTCGTTAGGTGAATATACATTGAGTAAATTCCAATATTCTGAATATATCTGACATTTTATCATTACATATCTCCCTGCTGGATCTATTATTTCCTCTTCTATTTTGATTGGTACATTTTTACTGATTAATATAGCTACTCCTCTGGCTTTTGAATTATATGACGCTGCTGTTACATGTCCTACCCAATCTCTCTTTAATTTCTTGTGTTCCACTTCAGTTAGATGTGTTTCTTGCACAAATGCTATATCAATTTTTTCTTTTTTCAGTAAATTTAACAGTTTCTTCCTTTTGATTTGGTTATGTATTCCATTAATATTTAAAGTCATATAGTTCAACATAGCCATTTCATACTTTGTTTATCTTTCCTTTCCGTTTCCTCATCACCACCTTCCCTTCTTATCCATTTCTGCTTTTTTTTTTAAACACATTATAAGACAACATTTCTAAATCATAAAATATTTCCACTATTCTCATATCTAAAATTCCTTTAACCCCAATAGTCCCTCCCCTTTCTGAGTTGCCCTTTGTCCCTTGTCGGGCAACCACATCTCCCCTCTCCATTTGGATTTGCGAATTCACTCGCAAGCGTCAACTGATCTCGCAGTGACCGTAACTCCTCCCCACCCAGCCCCCCCAGAAAAGATTTTAATCTTCATATATAACAAAGGTCACTCTCTTAATTCCCTCTTTACTTCCTTTCTTCCCTTTCTTTCCCTTCTTAGTTCTTACTTATACTCTATTTTTTAAATATATATATATATATATATATATATATATATATATATACATAGTTTGTTGTCATTTTTGTTCTTGTTACATCTCTTCATCTCTCTGTCTGTTTTGTAGTTGTTCTGCAAATTTTCATGCTTCTTCCGGATCCGAGAATAGTCTGTTTTGCTGCCCTGGAATAACTATTTTAAGTACCGCTGGGTATTGTAACATAAATTTATAACCTTTTTTCCATAGGGTCGTTTTTGCTGCATTGAACTCCTTCCTCTTCTTCAGGAGTTCAAAACTTATATCTGGATAGAAAAAATTCTTTTGACCTTTGTATTCCATTGGTTTTTTGTCTTCTCTTATTTTCCTCATTGCTTTCTCCAATATATTTTCTCTTGTTGTATATCTTAGGAATTTTACTGGAATGGATCTTGGTTTTTGTTGTGGTTGTGGTTTAGGGGCTAATGTTCTATGTGCCCTTTCTATTTCCATTTCTTCCTGTAATTCTGGTCTTCCTAGGACCCTGGGGATCCATTCTTTTATAAATTCTCTCATATTCTTGCCTTCTTCATCTTCCTTAAGGCCCACTATCTTTATATTGTTTCTTCTATTATAATTTTCCATTATATCTATCTTCTGAGCTAACAGCTCTTGTATCACTAACTTTTTTTATCAGATTCTTCTAATTTCTTTTTTAAGTCCTCTACTTCCATTTCTATGGCTGTTTCTCGTTCTTCCACCTTGTCCACTCTTTTTCCTATATCTGACATGACCATCTCTAATCTATTCATTTTTTCTTCTGTACTTTTTATTCTTCTTTTTATTTCACTGAATTCTCGTGACTGCCATTCTTTTACTGATTCCATATATTCTTTAAAAAAAATATATCCATGTACTTGCCCTTCCCTTCATCTTCCATTTCTCTGTGTTCTTCCTCTTCTTCTGAGTCCACTCCAGGATCTGTGTCCTTTACCTCTGTCTCTTCTGGTTTTCTTGTTGGGTTGTTTGTTTTATCTTGTTGAGTATTTTTGGTCTTATTTTTACTAGAAGTGTCTTGCTGCTGGTCTTCTTCCTCTGGGTTGGTCATCTGTTGTTTCTTTGATTTCTTTTTACTCTCTTCTTTCTTGTTCTCGTTATTTTCTGTGTTTTCCTCTTGCTGCTTTGTTGTGGTTGTCAATTTCAGCTGTGGAGATCGACTCCTCAGCTGGTCCCCCCTCCCGTCAGTGTTATTTTTGTCTTGCGCACTTTTGTTTGACTCCGTGAGCCATTTTTGTAGTCCCGAATTCAGGGCTTCGACTGACCTCAGGGAGTGGGCTTCTCTCTCCACGGCGGGCCTCCTCGTACCGGTAAGGCCTTCACCTTTTTCTTCTGACATCTTTCCTTCTTCTTTTCTTCCCGTTGTTTTTGGTTTTTCTTTCTTTGCTGCCATTTTCTCCACACTTTTATTTTCACTTTATTTTGGTTTTTATGTTTGTGCCTTTGCTTTTTCTCTATCTTTTTTTTACTTTTCTGGAGAGGGCTGGAGTTTCCCAACCGGCCACTACTCCATCACGTGACTCCTCCCAGGGCAGAGGGTGGTTGAAGTAAAAACACGGCAAAGATGAAGATACAGAACCAACGTTTCGGACTTGAGCCCTTTACAATGTTTAAAAAAATGTCGACAGGCGTCCAAACAAAAGAGTTGGGGGGGGGGAGAAGAGGTGTGGTCACAAAGGCAGGAGGTGATAGGTGGAGAAGGGATGGAGGGGACAGCAGTGAGCAAGGAAGGGGGGATGGCTGGGTGAAGGGAGGGGGGCAGAGGAGAGCAGCTTGGCAGAAACCAGAGAAGTCTATGTTAATGCCATCTGGCTAGAGGGTCCAGACATAAAATTCAGGTGTTGTTCTTCCAATTTATGGGTGGTCTTGGTGGGTTAGTACAAAAGGCCATGAACAGACGTGAGTGTGGGAGTGTGACCAGAGAACTGAAAGGGTTGGCTACTGGAAGGTCTCGTCTCTGGTGCGGACAGAGGGTGATTGTAGATGATTTGTGTTCTGCGTGGATGAAGGATCCCACCCTGAACGACTGACTGACCATCTCTCCCCAAAGATGCTGCCTGACCCACTGACCCCCCCCCCACAGAGTTCCCCCCCCCCCTCACCTCCTCCCTGTTCACTGCAGATTCCAGCATCCGCAAATTGACGGTGACAGGACTTGATGCAATATGCCCTTCCCATAGTAACCCCCCTCAGTCCTGCCCCTCTCACAGTGTGATCCCCCTCTGTACTAACCCTCCCACAATGACCCCCCCTCTACTGCCCCAACCACAGTGTGATCCCCAGTACTGCACCTCCCATACTGACATCCCTCAGACCTGCCCCTCCCACAGTGTGATCCCTCAGTGCCCAGTATTGGGAGGATTCTAGACTGTGGACCTTCCCCATAGTGCCCTCATGTTGGCTCAAGCCTCAATGTGCCCATCAGCATGTACTCATGCAGCCTGGAATGTACCAGTTGGCAGTGTCCCCTCACCGACATCTCTGTGTGCTGAAAGACCAACAGGTTTCAGGCTGACCAAATTGAGTTGATGATCCTCCAGCAGTTTTGGATGTCGGACTCCGAGTCCATCCCTGGGTAGCAGCCCATAGATTAAAGAGTCCTCTGTCATGCTGCGGCTGGGGATGAACGATGACAAGGACCCCTGCCCCCTTCTCCCCACACTCTCAGTGAATCCACGTTCAGTAAAGAGGTGGGTGACCATCTCCACTCCGCTGCAGCCATCCCGAGGACAACTTCTGTTATGGGTGATGTTCTGGTTGTACAAGAAAGATCTCACTGGGAGGGCTCATGTCTCTACCTGCCAGGACAAGTCCTGGTGCTTGTTTGTCAGCCCTGCAATGAGATGACCTGGACGGTCGGCTCAGGGAACCATCCCACCGGGTCCATCCAGTCCTCATCTCTCAGTTTCTGCAGGGTGTTCTGTGCTGACCACCGTCCAATGGCCTTGTGGTTGTAAGGTAAAACATCATGAGATGGGAATGTGTAAGGAATTACCCTGTACAGGGCTGTAACAAGATGTGAATGCATCCTTGTACTTACAAGATAAGAGAGACATTGATGGATTGAGAGGCAGGAAGCTAGCAGGGAAAGGATAGCAACAGTTTTAGTCATTGGACAAGTAATGATATGATGATGTTCTAAGCATGTATCCAAGGGTATAAAAAATCACCATTTAGCTGATAACGGCAGAATGCATTCTCCGACTAACATTGTTAGTCGCAAGTGTTACAATCCGGTAATAAAGAACAAAGAACCCTGATTTCGACTCAGTCTGGTGTTTGTCTCACTCATTCATGAACAAAGCAGACCTAACAATTTGGTGACCCCGACGTGATGGGTGAGTGAACACTGGACGACGGTTTCTGTTTTTTCTGACAATCATCTCAGCCGGCTGATAAAAAGGTCCAGAGAAGCCTGTTTTAACAAAATTCTCTTTTTTTTTAAAAATCTTTATGATTGTCAGTAAGAACTGGAGATCGGACAAATTAGACGACCACAATTGAAGGTCGCATGCCAGGATTGTAACACGTAAGTGATTACAGACAAGATAAAAGTCCTTAAGGTGTTTGAATGACATTTATTAAGTGCTTCGCAAGAAACTACTAGAGTTTAAAAGTCTTTATTGTGTCGTTGCAAAGTCCAATAGAGTGAGAAGGTGGTCTATAAACAATTGAGGACCTGAGTTTTCTGCCCTAAACTGGTTATTAAGAGGAGAAATCTCCCACGTGAAGGTTGGGCTTTGAAAGAAAACAAAGGTTCAGGCTTATTGGCCTCAATTGTATCTGAGAGACTGACTTATAAATGTCCGGTAGGTATGATAATGTCTGTACACTTGAGAAGTTAAGAATTTATTTCCCCAATTCGCCGTGGTGGAATACCACAGCAGACACTAGAGACCTTGAGACAACAAAAAAAGTACTCAGGGACGCCTGCCTGGTGAACAAGAACGACGACAGAAGGCTGCGACAGCTGTGTCCGGATCAGGTAGGAGATATTAATGAAAAAGTTGACAAACTCCTAAGAGACACCCGGTTTATTCGAAATACTTTTGATAAGTTAAATGAGGGTATTCCCAACATCACCAAGGAGATAAAGTTACGTAAATTCATAGATTGGTACAGGGAAACAGGACAAAAGTATAGCCCAAATATTTGGTTTTCTAGTTGTAATTTAACTTTCAGACCCCTTTGGGAAAACAGAGAGTGGAAAACGAGCAATCAGAGTATACAGGACAGTCTGAAGTCAATTGGAGGACAAGACTTAGAGACTGTTCCTTTAAAAGATATTAGTCATCCAGCTTGCAAGGAGACATTTTTTAAAAGCAATTTTCGTTGACATAGATCCCCTAAACGGACAAGAACCTAAATTAAAACAGGCATTAGAAAGCGGTCCCGCAGCTATGGCTGTACAGTTGCCTGCTAAGACTTTTGACCAAGTTATTAAGGAAATTAATCAGGAATTAGAGGAGCGAAATACCAGTAATGCGGCATTGGAAAAACAAAAAATGCTCCGAAAATGTGTAGACCGCTGGAGGAAGAGGGGTTGGTTACCCGGGGGCACTGAGATGTTCCTGACAGGTGAGGGAAACAAAATTCTAAAGCGTAGTGTCTTAGATAAGCTGGAAGAAACAAAACACAGAAGGGAAAGGAAAAGTGCCTGTTTCCAGTTTCCAGCCACGAAGTGTCCGGGTTTGCTCTCTCCCTCCCTCCTTTCACCCTCCCCCCTCTCTCTTCTCTCCCCCTCTCTCTCTTCTCCCCCCCCTCCTCTCTCACCCACTCCCCCTCCCAATCCCAATCTGTGGCGGTGCTGCCCTGAAATCCCCAGGTTGGGCAGGGCAGAGAAATACAATTTGGTTTTAATTTTGTGCCCACAATTCCAGCTCCGCATCAAATGGGATCCTGTTTTATCCTCTCTCCCTCCCTCTTTCCCGCACCCCCACCATTGCGGGATCAGGGCAGACATTGTGGGCTGACGTGTAGCTCACTCGAGGTGGGAGGGAAGGAAGGAGTGATAGTTCCCAGTGGTGGGAGACCCAATCTGATCCAGACCAGTGATCACAGGATGAGAACCTTTTAAAACCTTTGAAACGAAAGTGTTAATCTGAAGACTTTTCTCCCAGTGGGGCCAGTGCAAGGCATTTTCTCTCTCTATCTCTTGTGCTCTGTGTATCTGCCTCTCTATCTCTTTCTCTCGCTATGCTCTCTCTCTCTCTCTCTCTCTCTCTCTCTCTCTCTCTCATAGTCTCTGGATGTATGTGATGTCATGTATGTACTCTGACAATAAATCATTTATAAGTGAGTCTTATACAATTATACAAACGGGACATAGAAAGGAAAATCTTTAATCGCGAGTCAGCAAAAAAGAGGGTGAGAGACAAGGAGATTCAGTACCGCGATGTCCTAGCTCTATTTGAAGAATTTGGTCTCCCTGGTAACCCACCTGTTACTGCCCCTGTAGAAATAGCTTGTAGACCCCCGCCCTATACATATGTGGAGTCAAAAGGTGCCCCTGGCACCCCAGATGGGATCCTGGAGTCACGTCCCTTATATCCAGATATTGAAACACTGGGGTGTGACAAGAACCTCGGGAATAGGGACACATCAGACGAGGTACAGGCCCCTTTAATAAAAATAGAAGGGGGAGTAATAGATGTAGAGACCCCTCTGGAGTCCAAGAAAATAGAAAAGGAGTTAGAGATACAGAAATGGAACATGAAAAAGGTTCAGGATAACATTAAAAACTTAAACAGAGATATTAATGTGCTGGGGCAGATCAGTGAGGATCAAAAAGAATTAATGGTAGGTGTATTGAAGGAAGTGGAAAAGATAACTACAACACTGTCAGGAGAAATTAAAGCTGAAGGAATGGTAATAGGAGTAAAGGACGAAAAGTGTAGTACAGATGAGGAAACGAGATACGATCCACCATGGGAGGAAAGTAAAAGGAAAAGACTCGGGAGGGAGAAAAATAGACATGCCTACCTGGACATAGTTAGGACAAAAGAGAAAGATGTGAAACAACTAAACTATGGCCGAAAAGATTATCTTAGAGATGAACGTGACCAATATACCTTTGACCCTGAGACATTGGAAGCTGATAGGGACAGTGACAGTGACGAAGAAGAGTCAGAACAAGGTGGGATAAATAAATGCATGCCAAGAGTAAAGAAGGAGCAGAAATCCCCAAAATTGAGATATCAATGCCCATTACTGATCACGGGACGGGGAACTCAAAAATATGTACCCTGGTCACGAATGGACTTAGAGAGTTTAATGAAAAAACTACCTCCGTTGAGTAATGGGGCTAGTCCATGGATTTCTTGTTTTGAGCGAGAAACCTGCCAAGAACAATTAGCACTCGCAGATGTCAGAACTATCATGATAAAATTAAAGGCAGAAGGGGCCCTGAAGCAAATAGAGAGAATTGTAAGAAGCAGTAAATTGGGGGATGAAATAGAATTTAACCCACTTCGGAATAAATTTTGGGAAGCACTTAGAGAAACATTTCCTACACCCTATAGTTTGGATGCCTTGGTAACCCTTCAACTAAAGGAAGGAGAGACTGCACACGAGTATTTCACTCGAGCATGGGACTTATGGGAAACAGGGACTGGAGAAAGACCCGACCACAGCCCCTTAGGAAGGGCTCACTTTCGTAATGGGATAATAAACGGACTACCTGCTACGGTTCAAGCAAAATTAAGGGACATTGTGGGATTAGAGACAATGTCAGAGGATTTGTGGAAAAGACACCTGACACATGCAATCAAACGACATCGTCAATCAGAGCATGCTAAGTCAGAAAGTGCGTCCCAGAAGGAGGTGGACAAGACAACCGATAAATTGGTGAGAGCCATAGAACATATAGGGGTTAAATTAGCGGCCCAACAGATAGTCCCACAGGTCATGGGGCCAGTGATAAATCCGGGACCCCAAGTAAGAAATGGTTGGGAAAGACAGCTAGGTACAATGTATAGAGGGGAACATGCAGTATGCTGGTACTGCCAAAATCCTGGACACTACCAGCGGAACTGTCCGGAGGCTGGGAGAGCAAGGGGAAAAAGATTACCCTCTATTAGAGGCTATCGGGGAAGAGGAGGAAACTTAA
The DNA here is from genome assembly GCF_036971445.1 of Narcine bancroftii. Lineage (NCBI taxonomy): Eukaryota > Metazoa > Chordata > Chondrichthyes > Torpediniformes > Narcinidae > Narcine > Narcine bancroftii. Next base: position 212,474,076 of record NC_091475.1, read on the forward strand.
GAGGACAAGCAAGGGGTAGGGGTGGACACATTGATGGGCCCCAGAGAATCGGGGGGTGGCAGAGTGATCAACAAGTCCAGGCACCTCAGTGTAATGACTATATTGAGGAAGGTGCTGAATTTGATTATTGAAGGTGCCCTGGAGAATCAAAAATCACGCCTCCCTGGGAGCCACCAAAAATTTGGGGGACGGTAAATGGAGAAAAAATTGAATTTATGGTTGACACAGGGGCAGCAGTTACGACAGTGATTAAAAAACCCCCAGGGAGCACATTTTCGGGCAAAACATTATCTACAATAGGATTCTCCGGGATAAGGGAAACACAGCCCTATACAGATAACATCGACATGACATTTGGACGACAAAGGGTTAAAACGCCTGTCCTGGTTGTGCCAAATTGCCCCATTAATTTATTAGCAAGGGACATTCTTACCAAACTAGGAATAACCATACAATGTTCTGAGAAGGGCCTTCGGTTAACATACCCAGGGGATACAATAAGAAGGGGAGGACAGTTTATAGTAATGACCCCATCTAACGCTTCAGAAGACTCTGTGGAGGTTAGTATTTTCTGGAGTCGGCTACTGTATGATGAACCAGGCCCAGGGCTGATTAAACAGTTTTTTGAGTGGAGGGCCAGTATTCCTCGGTATGGGGATTACCATTATCCACTAGATCCTATGCATGTTACATTAAACTACACCATCCACCCGGACCAGGAATATGAGGAGAGGTGGGACTCTCTAAAAGAAGGGAAGACAGAAACGATACATTGTCCATTTATCTTTGTAGGTAAGGAGGGAATAGCTGCTATGGTTGTCATGACAGAAGAACAAATGGAGTGGTTCTGCTTAGGAGTGGAAAGTGTGCCTCATGTGACCTTGGGTATTGCCAAAGATCATCACGCTCGACAGCTGGGTCCGATGGTAAAGGAAGCGATAGGGTGTGAATACAGGCAGACAGAAATCCCGGGATATTCCACCTCGGAGGGAGGAAAATTTGTCAGACTGAATATTGAAGCATGGGACCAGGTAGTGAATGAGAAAGTAGAAAGAGACCGAGCCATAGAAGGAGAAAATATTGATCACAGAGACTCAGACAAATATCTTTCTAATCTGAGTCCACATATATGGACAACGGGGCCCTATGATGTGGGAGTAATAAAAGGAGAGGTATTTCTAGAATTGGCCAACCCCGGGCAGAAACCAATATGGAGAAAACAATACCGCTTGTCGCCCAGTCAGGAGGAGGGTATTAAAGGAACGATAGAAGGGTTAATGGAGTCAGGGGTTTTAAGGGCGGCACCTGACAGTATGTGGAACACGCCCATCATGCCTGTTCCCAAACCGGGTAGAAAAGACTGGAGGATGGTACACGACCTCCGGGAGATTAACTTGGCTACCAAGACCATCGGGAGACCAGTCCCAGACCCATATGTAGCACTTAGGGCTCTGAGTCCGGAGCACGAATACTATACTGTCATTGATCTGGCAAACGCATTCTTCTGCTTGAAATTAGCTGAGGAATGCCAAGACTGGTTCACTTTCACTTACCAAGCACATCGGTACACATACACTAGATTACCTCAGGGTTATAAGGACAGTCCAGGACTGTTCAATCAGGCCCTTAGCGAAATCCTAATGAAATTAAAGCTCCCGGAAGATGTTACACTGATTCAGTATGTAGACGACCTACTATTAGCAGGGAAAACGCCACATGAGTGCCTGACAGGGACAGCAGTTTTACTCAAGGGGTTAGGCGAGGCTGGATTTAAAGTAAAAAGGTCGAAATGTCAGATCGGAAGGAGGGTGGTAACTTTCCTAGGAAGACTCGTGGGTAAAAACGGTACGGCCATGTCTGAGGCACATAGAGAAATGATACTAGGATATCGAAAACCTACTACAGTACAAGACATGCTGGCATTCTTGGGGCTTTGCGGGTATAGTCGAACATATGTCCCAGGATATGTGAGTCTGACCCAAGGTCTGAGGGAAATGGTCACAGAGATAGGTCACCGGAGGCTTAAAGAACCAGTCAGGTGGAATGTAGAACGTGAAGCGGTTTTTCTGCGTGTCAAACAAGAACTGGGAAGAACGATCAGCCTGGCTAATCCAGATTACAGTAAAGAATTCTACTTGGACGTGGCTGAAACTGAGAGCATTGTTAGCTCAGTACTGTATCAGAGAGATAGAGGAAGAAGGAAAGTACTAAGTTACTATAGTTGCAGACTGGATAATGTAGAGAGAGGAAAAGCCCCATGTCTCCGTTACCTCGCAGCAGTAGCTAGTACGATACAAAAAACCGCGCATATTGTTCTCTGTCATCCCCTAGTTGTTAATACAGACCACAGTGTCTCAGCCCTTTTAATGTCTAATGCTTTCAGCTTTTCGGCCAACAGATCCATTAAGATGGAGGACGCCCTTAAGGGTCCTCACATCACCTTCAGGTCACCCAGGGACAACTATTCCAACATGGCTAGAGGATTGAACTCGGGGTTTATGGAGACGCATGACTGTGTAGCAAGAGTCAAGGTAGATTCCAAGCTGAGGGAAAAGCTATTTGAGGAACCCATGGAGGAGGTGGACTGGGAGTTATTTACAGATGGAAGTTGCCATAAAAATTCTGAGGGTAATGTGGCAGGTTATGCAGTGGTAGGATGGGAGGATGAGGCACCCTATCTAGTAGAGTCCTCTATCATTCCCCAACCGGCATCAGCTCAGTTAGCAGAAGTGATAGGGCTCATACGAGGATTGGAGCTTAGCGAAGGTAAAACAGTTAATATTTATACTGACTCTGCATATGCTTGGAGTGCAGTACATATTGAAGCACCAGGCTGGCTAAGAAGGGATTTTCGGACTGCTGCCGGACAAAACGTCCGTCATGATCTGGTTTTACGGAGACTGGTCAGGGCGGTCATGCTTCCCCGGGCTCTGAGCCTAATTAAGGTGGCGGGCCATTCCCCCGATAACACAAAGGAAGGGAAGGGAAACACGGCGGCTGACAGGGCAGCCAAACAGGTTACTGGTTATCATGAACATATACAGGGGATGATTTTGAGGTCCCATAACAAAAAAAAATGAATCTGAAACTAAGGAGACTTGTAGCAGATTGATTGACTACACAGATGAGAAGGGAGAGGGACCCCCACCGAATATTGAGCACCTAATAGAAATACAGGAAAAAGCTAGCCCAAGTGAGAAAGAGGAATGGATGAAACGCGGTGCCACTCGACAGGAGATCAGCTATGAAAATCAGACAGTACATGTTTGGCGCTCCCCTATAGGTACGATAGTTGCCCCTCGTCAATTACTCCCGCTATTATTTGAAGAAGCACATGGGCCGACTCACATTAGCGCCACCAAAACTTATAATACGCTTAAACAACATTGGTGGAATCCCCACTTACGCGAGCACATTGACAACTTTAGAGCTGAATGTACTATCTGCAACGGGCATAACCAAAGGATCACCTTACCCCACCCGCTTTTACGATTTCCAGTACTGACACCCCCGTGGAAAGAGATCTATATTGACTATACAGATATGGGTACTGACCTTAGGACAAAGGAGGGTTACCGATATCTTTTAGTGGCAGTAGATAGGTTCTCACGATGGATGGAGGCTATTCCAACAAAGAAAGAAGATGCGGATAGTGTAATAGGCTGGCTAACGCGAGAGTTAATACCCCGCTATGGAGTCCCCAGCAGGATATGCTCTGATAATGGGTCTCATTTTAAGAATGAGCTGATCCGACAGGTTGAAGAATACCTAGGGATCAAACACCATTTTGGTAGTGTCTATAGGCCTGAGAGCCAGGGGTTAGTAGAAAGGGCAAACAGAACGATAAAATCTAAATTAGGGAAAGTTTTAGGGGGGACCAGGTTGAATTGGGTTGAGGCATTGCCATTAGTACTGATGTCTATGCGACAAGAAAAGGCCAAAGATACCTTCCTGTCACCGCATGAGATTCTAACGGGTCGACCCATGCCCGGTCCAAAGACTGATCCAGCATGGGTTAAGTTGTGGAAAGAAAGGGAAGTGGAACTAGATCATTATATGCAGATGCTGGGTAATATGGTTGCTTTAGTTTCACAACAGGTGAATGCTAGTAAGGAGAACCCGGACACCGAAGGAGTTCCAGTAAAGGAGGGAGACCTGGTGTATATCCGTAAACCAGGTAAAGTACATTGGACTGAATTTAGGTGGTCTGGACCATACACTGTTACCGCCGTAACAGATAGGTCGGTAAGAATTGACAAACCAGGGGATCATAATTGGCATCATTTTGCCTACTGTTCCAAGGCAAAACAGCACGTAGCCAGCCTTGATAGAATTGATGAGACTCATGCAGACGATACCGGGGGCCCTATGGGCAGTACTACTAATGGGATGCCAGATAAGTCAGCAGAATAGCTCGGATTCCTGCGGGGCCAAAGTTATTCTAAAGGTAGACAAAGACAGGGATAACACCTTCCAGTTCGATCTATGCAGTATAATAGCGTGTGGTAAGAATGAGGCGTCCTGGAGAGGATATGATATTTACATGTGTGCCTTTAAAATAGGATATCCTAAATGGGGTCTACATGTCTGTCCGTCTTGGGGTGAGGTTTGGTGGTGGACAGGACCCGACACTAGATGGATAAGAAAACCCCTTAACAAAGGGTCCAGCAAACCTTATTATAATTTTTTCACTAAAATCTCCCTGATACGTGGTGCTGTGACCTATTCAATGAAAGGAGAGAATCCCCTGATTTTGACAGTAAAGGCGGGGCTGCGCAACCCGTGGAATATGAAGGGATGGAGCTCTAAGACATGCGAGGGGGGCACAGGGAGAGAACATGGTGTCGGAGACCTCTTCTATCTAATGATTGGAGTGTCTATTAATGGAAAATATCCTTGGGGAGTGGTGAGGTTCGACTTACAAACATACACAAAGGACATAATTAAACCCACTTCGAAAGAGGGGGAAGTGAGAAAATTCGACAGTACGAAGATGACCAGGGGAGAGAAGATAGCAATTGAGACAGGTATTGATGAGTCAAACTCCTGGATAGATCAGATGGGTAAATATGCGGACCAAGCAGGGTATGGGAACTGCTGGGTCTGTGCCCGAGGAAGGCCATTATTACGGATGAGCAGATCAATTTTTGAGGAGACAGATGCTATGGACTGCGCCTTGAACCTAATGTCAGAATCCAACCCACTGAATAGGTGTCTGATATGGGAACAGACGTTTCCCATAGCTCCGGCTAATGTAGCTCCCCCTGTCTTTAGATCCACAGGCATAACTAATGTTACTTGTTTTGCCAACAACAACACAGCAGCGCACGTTTTCCATGTGGGTTGGCTGCCCAGCGACTCGTGCAGGACTCATGTTGATCTCTCACATAGCAGTAGTGCAACCTGCTTGACCCAGGCTAGGGCGGATATTTGGTGGTTTTGTGGAGGAAGAGTGCTGTACAACTGGCTCCCCGCTAACTGGGATGGTCGGTGTGCTCTAGTAACCCTTAATGCGCCAGTGCTGATTGTCAAAAGGCAGGAGGGAGACGAGGATTCCCTAGAATTGCGCCACACAGAGAGTTGGCTGTGGAGAAAAAGGAGGAGTGTTGGACTCTTGGGGCCGGGAGGAAGGAACCCTGATGGGGTATGGATTGATGCCATTGGCCAAGCCCGGAATATTCCGGACGAATTTAAATTAGCCGATGAGATTGCAGCTGGGTTTGAAAGTTTTCCTGTTTTTAGTGCAATTTTTCCCATCACTGTAAATGAAAATGTTAATAGGATCAACCTTATTCACTATAATGTCCAGCGCCTTGCAAATTTGACCAGGGACGTTGTTGAGGCAATACATCAACAACTGTCAGAAACTTCCCTTATGACACTTCAGAATAGGATAGCGATTGATATGGTCCTGGCAGAGAAAGGTGGAGTGTGTGCTATGTTTGGAGATCTATGCTGCACTTCTATCTCTAATAACACAGGGCCAGATGGATCACTCACTAAAGGGTTAACGAAACTTAGGGCATTGGCGAAAGAATTAAAAGCCCAGTCTGGAGTCTCCAATCCTGTTTTATCCTGGTTACAGGGAGTGTTTGGGAGATGGAGCACATTGTTAGGACAACTTTTGCTGGGTTTGTTCATTTCTGTATCAATTTTTATCACTTGTGGCTGTTGTTGTATTCCATGCATTCGAACGCTGGTCACGAGGACCATAGAGAGAGCCTTTGCTGACCGTGATGAACTGCCTCCGAAATATCAAGCTGTGCAGGCTGTGGAGCAAGACTATCTCACATTACAGGAGGCGGAGAAAGTTGCTGAGATCGATCTGGAGTCTGAAGGGGAATGTGATGGGAAGGAGGGATTGTGAATTAGATTGTTACACATATAATTTTAACCTTGCTTGTAACCTAAATATTATAACCTTGATTGTAGAACAAATATTATAACATTGATTGTAACACAAACATTATTAATCAGATTGTAGAACAAGTATTATGAATTAGATTGTAGACCATATGTTAACTTGGGAATTTACTAATGTACGGGGGGTTAGCTAGTTTTTTGCTTGGGGGAAAATGGGATGAAACTTGTAAACGGGCAATGGGATCAGGGTGACGGATGGGGGGTGTACGCAAAGGAGGGTTGGGGGAGCCCTCGCCCACCAGCCGAACTACCCTGTGAACAGAACCCGTATAGAGCTTGGCAATAATAGGCGAACTAATGTAACGCGGTGGTAGCATAGTCAGGGCGAGATTGTCCTCTAAAGAGGACAAAGGAGGGATTGTAAGGTAAAACATCATGAGATGGGAATGTGTAAGGAGTTACCCTGTACAGGGCTGTAACAAGATGTGAATGCATCCTTGTACTTACAAGATAAGAGAGACATTGATGGATTGAGAGGCAGGAAGCTAGCAGGGAAAGGATAGCAACAGTTTTAGTCATTGGACAAGTAATGATATGATGATGTTCTAAGCATGTATCCAAGGGTATAAAAAATCACCATTTTGCTGATAACGGCAGAATGCATTCTCCGACTAACATTGTTAGTCGCAAGTGTTACAATCCGGTAATAAAGAACAAAGAACCCTGATTTCGACTCAGTCTGGTGTTTGTCTCACTCATTCATGAACAAAGCAGACCTAACATGGTCGAAGATGTTGTCCTGGAAAAACGTTTCCACGAAGGATAGGTAGTGCAGCAATGTCCAGCCGACTGGGATGTTGTGGGATAACAGGGCCGGGCCCATCCTTCGCAACTGTCAGCGCATTAGTGGCACTTCGTGCCCTCGTACTTTAGTTCCTCTCACAGCATGATGTAGCCACACTCAAAGGTGGTCATCAGGGTGAGGGCCATGTTGGGTACACCCTTGGCCCTTTAGTATGGCGACCTCCTTGAGACCCTATCCATTTTGGACCCCCATATGAATTGGAAAGCTGCCTTGGTAACTGCCAGGGCGGAGGTGTGGAGGACGGGCCACGTCTGTTGACCCAAAGAGTGCCTTGCCTGCAGACTTAAATTTTAGTGGACCTTCACGATCAGCTCCAACCAATTCCTGTTCCATGCCTCAGCCCCTCCTAACCAGATCTCCAGTTGCAAATGTTTCAGCACTGGCCCTGCCCCAACCATCTCCATGGTTTCACAGGCTGGAGCCCCATCTACTCACCAAGAAAGACATTGTCCTTTCTCGCTCGTACCATGATCCTCGGAACCTGCCTCTTGCGCCCTGCAGAGATGCAAGAAGCTGTGTTAGTGAAGGCCATAGAGCAGGGGTGGCTAAATACAGTAAGTCACATACGATAAACTCCAGATGTCTGAGAGCCGCAAGACATGAAAAAATATTAATGCACATTTTGTTACAAAAATTGTGTATATTAAGAACTACATGGATGTCATAATATTTATTCATGTGTGTAGTTTTTAAATGACTAATTTGTATTTGTTTCAATAATCAAAAGGAGGAGTCACGTGATGGAGTAGTGGCCGGTCGGGGAACTCCAGCCCTCTCCAGAAAAGTTAAAAAAAGATAGAGAAAAAACAAAGGCACAAACTTAAAAACCAAAACAAAGTGAAAGTAAAAGTGTGAACAAAATGGCAGCGAAGAAAGAAAAACCAAAAACAACGGGAGAAAAGAAGAAGGAAAGATGTCGGAAGAAGAAGGTGAAGGCCTTACCTGTCCGAAGAGGCCCGCCGCGGAGAGAGAAGCCCGCTCCCTCAGGTCAGTGGAGGTCCCGGGCTCGGGACTACAAAAATGGCTCGCAGAGCCGAGTAAAAGTGCGCAACCGCGCATGCGCGAGGAGTCGCGCATGAAAAAAAACCCACTAACGGGAGGGGGGAACAGCTGCGGAGTCGATCTCCACACCTGAGAGAGACACCTGCAGCACAGCAGCAGGTGCAGAACACAGACAATAACGACAACAAGAAAGAAGAGGGTGAAAAGAAAACAAGGAAACAACAGATGGTCAACCCAGAGGGAGAAGAAGAAGAAGAACAGAAAGAAGTGAAGAAGAAGAGAAAGGCAAGACAATGGATGTAGCTTTTTTTAAAGAATATATGGAATCAGTGAAAGAATGGCAATTACAAGAATTTAATGAGATAAAAAGAATTATGAATGCCGAAGAAAGAATGAATAAAATGGAAGTGGCCATATCAGAATTGGCAAAAAGAGTGGAAAATATGGAAAAACGAGAAATATTTGTAGATATGGAAGTAAAAGACTTAAAAGAGAAATTAGAAGAATCTAATAAAAAAGCTAAAGAGGCACAGGAGCTGTTAGCTCAGAAGATAGATATAATAGAAAACTATAATAGAAGAAATAATATAAAGATAGTGGGCCTTAAGGAAGATGAAGAAGGCAAGAATATGAGAGAATTTATAAAAGATTGGATCCCCAGTGTCCTAGGAAGACCAGAATTACAGGAAGAAATGGAAATAGAGAGGGCACATAGAACATTAGCCCCGAAACCACAACCGCAGCAAAAACCAAGATCCATTTTAGTAAAATTCTTAAGATATACAACAAGAGAAAATATATTGGAGAAAGCAATGAAGAAAGTAAGGGAAGACAAAAAGCCACTGGAATATAAAGGTCAAAAATTTTTTTTCTATCCAGACATAAGTTTTGAACTCCTGAAGAAGAGGAAGGAGTTCAATACAGCGAAAACGATCTTATGGAAAAAAGGATATAAATTTATGTTAAGGTACCCAGCGGTACTTAAAATAATTATTCCAGGGCAACAAAACAGACTATTCTCGGATCCAGAGGAAGCAAGGAAATTTCCAGAACAACTACAAAACAAGCAGAGAGATGAAGACATGTAATAAGAGTAAAAATGACCACGATCTATATGTATGTGTGTAAAGGGGTATATGTGTGTATATATATATATATATATATATATATATATATATATATAGTGTACATACATGAATGTATCCATATTTAGAGGAAAATATATAGAGTATAGACAAGAATTAATAAGGGAGGGAAAGGGAATAGAGGGAATAAGGAGGGAATTAAAAGAGTGACCTTTGTTACATATGAAAATTGAAATCTTTTCTGGGGGGGGCTGGGTGGGGAGGAGTTACAGTCACTGCAAAATCAGTTGACGCTTGCGAGTGAATTCGCAAATCCAAATGGAGAGGGGAGATGTGGTTGTCCGACAAGGGATAAAGGACAACTCAGGAGGGGAAGGGGGGATTGGGGCTAAAGAAGTTTTAAATAGGAGAATAAGGAAAATGTTTGATGTTTTAGAAATTTTGTCTTATAAAGTGTTCAAAACAAGAAAGCAGAAATGGATGAGAAGGAAAGGTGATGATGGAGAAACGGAAAGGGAAGATAATCAAAGTATGAAATGGCTACACTGAACTATATGACTTTAAATATTAACGGAATTCATAACCAAATTAAAAGGAAGAAACTGCTAAATTTACTGAAAAAAGAAAAATTTGATATAGCATTTGTGCAAGAAACACATTTAACTGAATTGGAGCACAAGAAATTAAAGAGAGATTGGGTAGGACACGTAACAGCAGCGTCGTATAATTCAAAAGCAAGAGGAGTGGCTATATTAATTAGTAAAAATGTGCCAATTAAAATAGAAGAGGAAATAATAGATCCAGCAGGGAGATATGTAATGATAAAATGTCAGATATATTCGGAGTTTTGGAATCTACTCAATGTATATTCACCTAACGAAGAAGATCAAAAGTTTATGCAAGATATTTTTTTGAAGATAGCAGATACACAAGGGAACATATTAATAGGAGGGGATTTCAACCTGAATTTGGATTCAAATATGGATAAAACTGGGGAAAAAATTAACAGAAAGAACAAAGTAACCAAATTTATAATTAAATCGATGGAAGAAATGCAACTTTTGGATATATGGAGGAAACAACACCCAAAAGAAAAGGAATATTCATATTACTCGGGTAGACAAAAAACATACTCAAGAATAGACCTATTTTTGTTATCAGCTCGTATGCAAGATAGAGTAAGAAAAACAGAATATAAAGCTAGAATATTATCGGACCATTCACCCTTGATATTGACAATAGAGTTAGATCACATCCCTCCAAGAATGTATAGATGGAGATTAAACTCCATGTTACTCAAAAGGCAGGATTTTAGAGAATTTATTGAAAAACAAATAAAAATGTATTTTGAAATAAATACAGAATCAGTGGAAGATAAGTTTATACTATGGGATGCAATGAAAGCATTCATTAGAGGGCAAATAATAAGTTATGTAACCAAGATGAAGAAGGACTATAATCAGGAAACAGAGCAGTTGGAAAGGGAAATAGTAAATATAGAAAAAGAATTAGCAATGAAGGAAGATATTACTAAAAGAAGAGAATTGGCAGATAAAAAAATAAAATATGAAACTCTACAAACATATAAGGTGGAGAAGAACATAATGAAGACAAAACAGAAATATTATGAACTAGGGGAAAAAACGCACAAAATTCTAGCATGGCAGCTTAAGACAGAACAAGCTAAGAAAATGGTATTGGAATCAAGGAAAAAAGACAAACAAATCACATATAATCCAACGGAGATCAAGGAAAACTTTAGAGAATTCTATGAACAATTATACCAAACTGAAAACGAAGGGAAAGAAGGGAAAATAGATGAATTTCTAACTAAAATTGAACTACCAAAACTACAAATAGAGGAACAAAATAAATTAACAGAACCATTTGGAATAGTAGAAATACAAGAGATAATAAAAAAATTACCAAATAATAAGACACCAGGAGAGGATGGATTCCCAATAGAATTCTATAAAACATTTAAAGATTTATTAATTCCACCCCTCCTGGAAGTAATCAACCAGATTGATAAAACACAAAGCTTACCAGATTCATGTAAAACAGCAATAATTACAGTAATACTAAAGCAAGGGAAAGATCAACTCGCACCAGCGTCAGATAGACCAATATCTTTACTTAACACAGATTATAAGATAATAGCTAAACTATTGGCAAACAGATTAGCAGAGTATGTACCGAAAATGGTAAATCTAGTCCAAACTGGATTTATTAAAAAAAGACGCTCAACAGACAATATTTGTAAATTTATTAACTTAATTCATGCAGTAGAAGGGAGTAAAGCGCCAACAGTAGCAGTTGCTTTAGACGCAGAGAAGGCCTTTGACAGAGTAGAATGGAATTATTTATTCAAAGTATTGCAAAAATTCAGTTTACCAGAGAAGTATATTAATTGGATTAAAGCATTATATAAGGGACCATTGGCGAAAGTGACAGTAAATCGATATATATCAAAGCAATTTAACTTAAGCAGGTCAACACGGCAGGGATGCCCACTATCACCTTTATTGTTCACGTTAGCTATAGAACCACTAGCAGAATTGATAAGAACAGAAAATAATATAAAAGGGATAAAAATAAAAGACAAGGAATATAAAATCAGTTTATTTGCGGATGATGTTATAGTATACTTAACAGAACCAGAACTATCAATAAAAGAATTATATAAGAAATTGAATGAATATGGAGAAGCTTCGGGTTACAAGATTAACGTAAATAAAAGTGAAGCAATGCCTATGAATAATGCGGATTTCTCAAAATTTAAGAAGGAATCACCATTCAGATGGCAAATGCAAGCAATAAGATACCTAGGTATACAAATAAATAAAAATCTCGGCCAACTATATAAACTCAATTATTGTCCACTAATGAAAAAATTACAGGACGATTTAGAGCATTGGAAAGAGCTACCACTAACACTGATAGGAAGGATAAACTGTATTAAAATGAACATTTTTCCAAGGATATTATACCTTTTTCACGCATTGCCAATACACCTGACAGAGAAATTCTTCAAGGAGTTAAAGAAAATAATAAGGAAATTTTTATGGAAAGGGGGAAAACCGAGGATAGCACTAGATAAATTAACAGAATGGTATAAACAAGGAGGCTTCCAACTGCCAAACTTTAAAAATTATTATAGAGCCGCACAATTAAGATACCTATCAGATTTTTATCAAACAAGGGAAAAGCCAGATTGGACTAGATTAGAATTAGATAAAATAGGGGAAAAGATACCTGAACACAGATTATATAAATGGGATGAAAAATTGGTACAACGTAGGAGTTCTCCAGTATTACATCATCTACTCAATATTTGGAAAAAGATTCATGTAGAAAGGAATAAAACAAATTACCAATTACCAAAACTAATATTGACTCAAAATAAGTTACTCCCTTTTACAATAGATAACCTTTCCTTTAGAGAATGGGAGAAAAAAGGGATCAAAAGAATAGAAAATTATTTTTCAGGAAATAGATTATTATCCTTTGAACAAATGAAAGATAAATACAATATAACTCAAGATACAGTGCTGGCATATTACCAATTGAGATCCTACTTGAAGGACAAATTAGAAAGCAGTCTGAGGTTACCAGAGGCAAGTAACTTTGAATATGTGATTACAGACACAATGACAATCAAAAAATTTATAACAAATATGTATATTAAACTGCAAGAAAAGGAGAATGAGGAAACAAATGGTAAAACTAACCAAAAATGGGAACAAGATTTAAATATAAAGATAAAGAAGGAAACATGGGAGAAGTTATGCTCTGGAACAATGAGAAATACAATAAATACGAGTTTACGTATGATACAATATAACTGGATACACAGGCTATACATTACACCTCAAAAGTTAAATAAATGGGACCCAACATTATCTGATAGATGTTTTCGATGTAAAAAAGAAATGGGAACAACAATTCATGCAATCTGCACATGTGAGAAAGTAGAAAAATTTTGGGAAGATCTAAACCAAATATTAAATAAAATTACAGAAAACAATATACCAAAGAATCCAGAGATCTTCCTCCTAAGTAACATAAAAAACAAAGAATTTGGAATTGATTTGGAGGATGCACAAAAAAGATTTGTTAAGATAGCTCTAGCCGTAGCAAAAAAATGTATTATGTCAACCTGGAAATCGGAAGAAAATTTGAGAATTCAACAATGGTATATAGAAATGAATAAATGTATTCCATTAGAAAAAATAACATATAGTTTAAGAAATAATACTGAAATATTTGAACAAATATGGGAGCCTTACATGAAACACAATAGCGAAAACCTACCGGGGACATTCACTACCTAAATTAACGAAAGGAGAAGGAATGAAAAGAATTGACTCAGTGGAATTTCTTGTTTATTTTTATTGAATGACAACATTGTTTGACTGGTTTAATGTATCCTAGATTTCGTACTTTAAATGGACGGGAGGGGGGAGGTAGGGAGGGTGGGATGGGAGGAGGGAGGGGGGGGAAAATGACACTGTATATATTTGAAAAGGAAAATGTATGTATCATGGTTAATGTGGTTTATGGTGTGAAAAATAAAAAATTTAAAAAAAAATAATCAAAACATACACACATTGTATTTACTTGTGCTATAGTCGAATTTTGTGGGCCAATTTATTGGGTAAAATTTAGAGAGTCGACTTTTACATGCACACTATTGACTGCGGTAAGTTCCTATGTTATTCGAGGCATCAGGAGATGGGTAGGTGGCTGGGGCCCAGATGAGAGTCCATGGTTGGGGTGTTGGGAGCTCTGGAGGGTGGACAGTCTGGATCACACTAACACTGATAATTCCACTGCTCACAACATAGCAACACACACCACAATCATGTGATCGCAAGCCACATTCACTAACTCTACCACTGTGAGCACCAGCTCGTACGATTCTTGTCTCGGCCAACATATTTCTACGAGCCGCACATTACACGTCAAAGAGCCGGATGTGGCCACCCTTGTCATGGGGCACCCAACACCCTGGGCACATAACCAGACAGCTGGAGGAAACCTCTCCCTCCTTCCCTCACTCCAGCATCAGGCCAGGGCTATTCCACTGACTCTCTTCCATTCCTCCTCTCCCCAAAGGTTATGGGGACAGTGGCGGAGATGGGGATTGAACTCCCATCCAGGACTCTGGATCTACGAGGCAGGGCCTCCGCCTGCTGCACCAACTGCAATTGGGCCATGGGATCTCCCATGAGCTCATAAAATGATAGAATGGACAGAAGGGGCCAAACAGCCTCTGCTTGTGTTCAGGCCTCCAACCTGTGATGGTGACTGTTTCACGCTGCTCAGTCTGCTGAGTGCTTCCAGCCTGTGCTGTTATAGTCTGAGTTATACAGCAGAAACAGGCCCTTTGGCCCATTTTTCCATGCCACACCCACCTTGGTCTTTCATTCTGTCCATCTGGGCCACTGAAGTGAGGCTGTGGATGAGCAGCAACAGTAGCAAAGTGTTGGCCCGGTTCACGCCAAGACCTGACAGCAAAGAACAGAAACATGCTCACAGTCAGTGACCCCGACAACTTGAACCGATCAGAAGCATTTTCACACATATCTGTCATGCCTGAGCTCTGGAGTGAACCGAGTGCTGCAGGGACTCAGGGGGAGCTCTGAGCAGACATACCTTTGACAACCATCTTCACTCTCTGCAATACGTTACTGTCATCCACAAACTTGCTATTTGTGTCATGAAAGGTTCATCCAAATCATATGGTGGGCCCAGCACCAAATCATAAGGCACCGGCCATTCAGCCCATCGAGTCCATCCTGCTATTCAATCACGAGCCAATCCATTTTCCCCACTCAGCTCCCCTGCCCGGCCTTCTCCCCATAACCTTTGATGCCCTGGTTAATCAAGAACCTGTCAATCTCTGCCTTAAATACACCCAATGATCCGGCCTCCACAACCACCTGTAGGAACAAATTCCACAGATTCACTGCCCTCTGGCTGAAGAAATGCCTCCGATAGAAGATAAAATGGAACTTGTGCACATATGAGCACTAAACATGTTTAATTAAACCCAAATTTCCCACCTTCCTATTCATGGGTCTATCTCAAAGTCTTAAACACATCACTATTGCATCTGCTTTCACCACTAACCCCCCCCCCCCCAGCAGTTAATAAAACTTGCCCTCCTCATCTCTTAAGTTTGTCCCACCTTCCCCACACCTCAAACATGTTCTCACGTGTGACACTTTTACCCTGCCAACAGATTCTGGCTGCCCACCCCATCAATGTCTGACATGATTTTATACATCTCTCAGGTATCCCCTCAGCCTCCAATGCTTGAGGGAAAAAAAACCCCTCTCCATCCCCATCCCGTCCACTCCCTGCCTCCTCATCAAGAAGGTTGTCTGACTGGTTTAATGCAACCTAGATTGTATACCTAAAATGGATGGGGGGGGGGTGGGGGGGGTGTCTTGGGAGGAGGGAGGGGGGGGGAGAAAAAGTCACTGTATATGTGTGAAAAAGAAAAAGTGTATATCATGGCTAATGTGATTTATGGTGTGAAAAATAAAAAATTTAAAAAAAAAGAAGGATGAGGGCAGTGGGTGCAGGGGAACACCACTGCCTGCAGGTTTCCCTCCAGGTCCTAAACGATCCTGAAATCTATTGCTGCTTGTTCACAGTCACTGGGGTCTAAACCACAGGACCACCACTTCACAAGCACCGGGCTCAAGAAGCTGGTTCGCCACCTTCCCCACCCCTCCCTCCACCTTCTCAGGGGCAATCAGATCTTGATGTCTAGACAGGCACAAAAAAAAAGAATCAATGTTGAAAAGTTCTCCCTTGCTGGGATTTGAAGTCACTTTTCTGAGTTTGCTGTTCCTCTACCCCACCTGTGTCAGATTCTTCTTCAACACCTTTCATCGGCTTCTTTCTGAAGTCCCTTCTCCCCAGCAGGGACCTCCCTACTTATTTGCCAAAGCCCAAGTTCATTCTCACCAGTCCAAGGATTCCTGTTGATGTAAGTCATCGTTTATTTCAATTCCTTCTTCACGCAGCCGACGTGTCTAACTTTATCTAAGTGCAGAAAGCTCCTCTTTTATCTACATGGCAAGTCCCCATTTTATATTTCCGGATGCATTTGTTTATCCTGTTGCTGCAACATGACCACTGATTCTGACTCACTCAAATCCAACTCCCTTAAGGCTCTGCTCTGTGGGTGAACGGTTGGCGATTGGGACCTGGGTTCGAATCCTGCACTGTGTATGACGAGGATCTCCCTATGTCTGCGTGGGTTTTCTCCGGGGACTCCCACTGTTCAAAATGCACCCGGGCTGTCGGCTATTTGGCTTGTGGGCCGAATGCCCTGTTACTGTGCTGTATGTCGAAAAAAAGGTTTATGGACGAAACATGAGAGTCTGCAGATGCTGTGATTGTAGTGAAATGCTGGAGGAAGTCAGCTGGTTTTGCATCATCCGTAGAAGATAAAGATATATTACTGACGTCTCGGATCTGAATGAGCCAGAAACAGGAAATCTCAAAAAGTCTCAGAATTTGGACAGTGCAATCCAGACCAACAGAAGGTGTTAATTGGATGATAAGGGGAGAGGGGAGAATTATGTCTGTGAGAGGAGACAGAGAAAAATGGGAGAAAAAGAGCTAGGGGAAGGCAATGGGGGAAGAAGTGTTGAGTGGGGAGCCGGGGGAGGGGGGGTTTTAAACAAAACCCAGAGAAGTTGATGTTAATGCCATC
The DNA here is from genome assembly GCF_036971445.1 of Narcine bancroftii. Classification (NCBI taxonomy): domain Eukaryota; kingdom Metazoa; phylum Chordata; class Chondrichthyes; order Torpediniformes; family Narcinidae; genus Narcine; species Narcine bancroftii. The sequence continues at coordinate 212,491,126 of NC_091475.1, forward strand.
CAGTGGAGGGGGCCCAGTTGGAAGATGAGATTTTGTCCTCCGATTTGCAGGTGATCGCAGTCTGGCCTTGCATGAGACCATGGACAGACATGTCAGTGAGGCGATGGGACGTGGAATTGAAATGGGATATTCAATGTTTTGGGGAATTCCCCCCGCACCCCCTCCCTTCCCTATGAAGCAGTCAAGTTTAGTCAGTTTCTTCCGTATTTCTACTGACTACATTAAAAAATTAAAGTTTCATTCTAACCTAGTCATAGTTCCTCAGCACCTGCTTGCAGTTTTGAGTCCCTTTCCGTCAGAACCGTATAACCCAGCAACTCTGCTCTGACACATAATCAAACCACAGAACATGAGTGTCATTTTGAGAGTGTTTCTCATTTTCATTTCCCATGCAGAGGTCATACAGTTTCTACAATCCTGGAACCACAGGGTCTGTGCTCAGCAGTGTACCATGAGCGGTTGCAGACTCTGGGGAGCAACGGGCCAGTGCGGGGCACCACAAACGGGGCTACTCCCCACCCCCCCAAGAAGGTGAAGGTGAAAATGTTGTCAAGATGGGGGCTGGTAGGGTGTCACATGATGCGAGGAGAGTGATAGGATGTAGAACCCCAGCGCTCCCAGATCCATAAGGAAAAAAAAAACCCGGAAAAATTATCTAAACAGTAACCAAAATACTCACTAGTGACGTGGAAAGATATCAAGAACAGATGAATGACAAAGAAAAATAAAAACCACAAACAAGAGTGGTAAAGAATCGGCCCTGAAGCCAGGAGACTGAGCTGAGGTACCTTGTGGTGAAGAAAATGGTGGGGCTGCCTCATGCCCCACTGTGGAGGATGTCTCCCAACCCATGGAGTCCACTCTGCAGGGCTGGGAAATGCAGGAGAGGAGCTGAACGGGGAGGCAGTGAGTCTGTCGGGTCAAGGGGCTTGAAGTGTACGAGTGATGACGAGGAGGAGGACCACGTTGGCAGCGCTGGAGGACAATACCTCAGGAGGCCTGGAGTTCTTATCAGTGAGGGAGGGGATGGACTCAGAGCCCCCTTCGAGAGATGTACTGGAGGCCCTCGGCCTCTTGGAGGATAGGCTCTTTCAGGCTGTGGGTAAAAGAGCCCAGGACACAGGGGAAAATAATTAGATAAAATGCAGGGACCCCTCTCAGGATCAACAGGTAGAAGGTCAGAAGTTGAGGACAGGGTGGGAGAAAGTGAGGAAAGAATTAATAGGGTAGAAAAGGAGCTGGATGCTCTGGTAAGGGACAGCAACACAGGGAGCGGCTCAGATGAGGAGGAGGAGATCGGCCGACAAGGAGGCCCAATGCCACAGGCAGAGCAGGGGAGGAAAGGGGAGAGGGAGGGGGCTTGGAACCTTCCATGAAAGACTTTAAAGAGATGACAGAGGCCTTGGGAGAATTAGCCGAAGTTGGAGAAATCCGTGGGGGGGGGGACTGTCTGGGAGGGTGACGGCGGGTTGGAGGAGGGAAAGGTTATAAAATGAGAGGGACAAGTTGGATGCCCTAGAAAAGGAGGGGCAGAAAGAACTAAAATAGTGGGACTGAAGGAGGACACTGAGGGGAAATAGTCCAGAATTCTTCCCTGACGTCCTGGGTAAAGATATATTGGGGGATAGGGTGAAAGTGGAGAGGGTGCACTGGTCACCCATTTCGAAACCCTGTTTAGTCCTGGTGAAGTTGCTGCATTACCAGGACAGGGAAAAAAGATTAGGACTAGTGGCAGCCGATGTGGGGGAGGGGGGGGGAACCGATGGAAATTGAAGGGTATAACCTGACATCAGTGCAGTGCCTTTAAAGCACAGAAAGGAGTTCGAGCCAGTCAAAAGGCTGGAGATGCAGAAAGGGTATGAGCCCAGCCTGAGATATCCAGCCTCCTGGTATTAGCAGGAGTTGGGGGGTGGGGTGAGTGGAGCGGAGGGAAGAAGAGCAAGAGTAAGAATGGAAACTAATGTACAACATTGTAAATAACCACGGTAGAATGTTAAGGATCTTGCTGTAAAAATGGATAAATATTGGGTTTATAAAGATGCCTGTAAAACGAGAAGGGAAAAAGGGAACGGAGAGCTCTGGGGTGGGAGGTAGGGGAGGAAGATGGAAGGGAGAGGCCAAGTAATGAGGGGAAATGGCGACAGCATGGGAGAAGCAGTCATGGGGGGGGGGAGGAAGGATGAGGGGGGGATAGGAGAAGGGAGTATGGTATGGGGTTGGTGTTGTAGTTTTTTGTGTTACCTTCACCTTTTTCCTTTTTTTGTTGAATTTATTTTCTTATTTGTCCTTTTTGGGTTCGTGGTCCCTGTTTCTGTTTTATTTTCCCAAGGTCTGTGGCAGACCCAGTGGGCTGGAGGAGACGGCTCAAGGAAATAGGTTGGATGAAGCATGGATATGGGCAATGGATGTATGGGGGTATGGTCTGAGAGTCTCTGGGGCAATGGCTAAGAGTATAAAGTACATTAGTTTTAATAGGCTGAAAGGACGGTGAAGAGGAAAAGAGTCTTGGCGCATTAAAAAAAAAGGGAGCGGATCTGGCCTTTCTCCAAGAAACACATTTAACGGAGCAGGAACACCAAAAACTAAAAAGGGGATGGGTGGGCCAGGTAATAGACTCCTCGGTCAGCTCTAAGGCAAGGAGGGCAGCCATTCTGATAGGGAAATGTGTTCCGGTGAGAGTGCCGAATGTGATCACAGACAGAACAGGAAGATTTGTAATGGTGGACTGCCAGATATATTCAGAATCCTGGACCCTGGAAAACATGAATTCTCCCAACTCTAATTATGAAAAGTTCATAAAAGACATTTTCTTAAGATTGGTAGAGGGGAGAGGAGTCATGTGATGGAGTGGAGGCCGGTCGGGAAAACCAGCCCTCTCCAGAAAAATAGGAAAAAAGTTAAGAAAAGACAAAGCACAACAGAAATAAGAAATAGAAGATAAAATGACAGAGAAGAGAAAGAAGATGGCGCCCAAGAAGGAGAAAGTAAAAACAACCAAAAAAAAAAGTAGAGAAGTCGCCGGAGAAGAAAGAAGAAGGCCTTACCTGCATGAAGGGACAGGGCACTGTGGTGGCGAGGAGCACCCGATCCCCTAGATTAGTGCCTGCCATGTGGAGTCACAACCTCCCAGCCAGTGGACTTCAAAAATGGCTCTCGGAGCCAAAAAGTGCGCAACTGTGCAATTAAAACCGACGGGAGGGGGGGCTCAGCAGAGGAGCGGGCAGCCACAGCACGAACAGCTGAGGGACGCCCGACACCAGGGCACTCAGCTGGAGGACAAGGAAGGCAGCAGAGGAGGGAGCGAGGAAACAGACAAGGGAGAAAGGCGGAGGGGTGACCGAAAAGAGGATCAACGACAGGAGGTCTGACAGACGAGCAGCCCAGGAGGGGAGGACCAGCAGCAAAAGACCCAGCAAGAGGAGGCCTGACAAAGAGATGCAAGCAGCTCATCAGGAAAAATAGAAGAGACACAGACACAGAAGAAGAGGAAGAAGACCAAGATCTTCACAGAGAGAAAGAAAGTAAAACTGTTGGACAGAATATAGATAAAGCTTTTTTTCCCAAGAACAAATGAGAGCATTATAAGAAGGCAGGTAGGTGGAGTTAGGTCATAAATTAGATCAGCCATGATCGTATTGAATGGCGGAGCAGGCTCGATGGGCCATTTTTGGCCGACTCCTGTTCCTACTTCCTATGTTCCTATAAGAATGGTTGTCATTAGAATTTAGTGAAATTAAAAGAAAAATTAAAAGAACAGAAGATAAAATGCAAAGATTAGAGCTGGTCATGACAGAAATAGGGAAAAGAGTAGAAAACGTGGAAGAACGAGAAACGGCTGTAGAAATGGAAGTAAATGACTTAAGAAGAAAATTGGAAGAAAGTGACAAAAAAATTAAAGAGACACAAGAGTTGTTATCTCAGAAAATTGATATGTTGGAAAATTATAGTAGACGAAACAACATAAAAATAGCGGGCCTGAAGGAGGGAGAAGAAGGCACAGACATGAAGGAATTTATAAAAGGATGGATCCCGAAGGTCCTGGGAATGACAGAAATACAGGAAGGAATGGAAATAGAAAGGGTGCACAGAGCACTAGCTCCGAAACCACAGACACATCAAAAACCAAGATCTGTTTTAGTAAAATTTTTGAGATCTACGACAAGAGAAAATATTCTGGAGTGAACAAGGAATAAAATTAGAGAAGACAATGAACCATTGGAATACAAGGTTTTTTTTTTTACCCAGACATAAGTTTTGAACTCAAAGATAAGGAAGGAGTTTAATACAGCAAAATCGATCCCATAGAAAAAAGGTTATAAATTTTTGTTAAGACATCCAGCTGTGCTTAAAATATTTATCCCTGGGGAGCAAAACAGGCTGTTCTCGGATCCAGAGGAAGCACGAGAATTTGCAGAACGCCTGCAGGACAGAAGGAGAGATGAAGAGATGTAACAAGAATGAAGAACGGCGATAAAACATATATAAAGATGTAAAAACAATGTATAAGTAAAGAATTAAAGAAGGGAAAGAGAAGGGAAGAAAGGAAATAAGGGGGAAAAAGGGAGAACTTTGTTATATGGGTAAAATAAAAGTTTTTTCAGGGGCAGGAGAGAATAACTGTCACTGCAAAATCAGTTGATGCTTGCGAGCAGGTTCGCAATCCAAATGGAAAGGGGAGTGGTGGTTGCCCAGCAAGGGATAAGGGGAAACTTAGAGGGGGGGGGCATTTGGTGTTAAGGTAATATTGGATGTTTTGTGTGCCCGATGGAGATGTTGGGGGGCTGGTAGTCATGGTGGGGAGCTGGCTGATGGAGGACCTCAGTTTTCTTCAGGCTGACTTCCAGGCCAAACATTTTGGCAGTTTCCGCAAAGCAGGACGTCAAGCGCTGAAGAGCTGGCTCTGAATGGGCAACTAAAGCGGCATCGTCTGCAAAGAGTAGTTCACGGACAAGTTTCTCTTGTGTCTTGGTGTGAGCTTGCAGGCGCCTCAGATTGAAGAGATTGCCATCCGTGCGGTACCGGATGTAAACAGCGTCTTCATTGTTGGGATCTCCATCGGGAACACAAAACTCAAAACGGTCAACCAGTTTACCTATCTCGGCTGCACCATTTCATCAGATGCAAGGATCGACAATGAGATAGACAATAGACTCGCCAAGGCAAATAGCGCCTTTGGAAGACTACACAAAAGAGTCTGGAAAAACAACCAACTGAAAAACCTCACAAAGATAAGCGTATACAGAGCCGTTGTCATACCCACACTCCTGTTCGGCTCCGAATCATGGGTCCTCTACCGGCATCACCTACGGCTCCTAGAACGCTTCTACCAGCGTTGTCTCTGCTCCATCCTCAACATCCATTGGAGCGCTTTCATCCCTAACGTCGAAGTACTCGAGATGGCAGAGGTCGACAGCATCGAGTCCACGCTGCTGAAGATCCAGCTGCGCTGGATGGGTCACGTCTCCAGAATGGAGGACCATCGCCTTCCCAAGATCGTGTTATATGGCGAGCTCTCCACTGGCCACCGTGACAGAGGTGCACCAAAGAAAAGGTACAAGGACTGCCTAAAGAAATCTCTTGGTGCCTGCCACATTGACCACCGCCAGTGGGCTGATCTCGCCTCAAACCGTGCATCTTGGCGCCTCACAGTTTGGCGGGCAGCAACCTCCTTTGAAGAAGACCGCAGAGCCCACCTCACTGACAAAAGGCAAAGGAGGAAAAACCCAACACCCAACCCCAACCAACCAATTTTCCCCTGCAGCCGCTGCAACCGTGTCTGCCTGTCCTGCATCGGACTTGTCAGCCACAAACGAGCCTGCAGCTGACGTGGACTTTTACCCCCTCCATAAATCTTCGTCCGCGAAGCCAAGCCAAAGAAAAAAAATATTGGATGTGGGAATTGTTGGAGTATTTTATGTTTTAAATGTGTTGTCATACATTGAGTTTAAAAAGGAAAAACTGAGAGATGAAAATGGGGAAAAGGGGGATGGATGGTGGTGGTGAGGAAGCGGAAATGAGGTGTAAACAGGGTACAAGATGGCCATGTTGATCTATATGACTATAAACATTAATGGAATACATAACCAAATTAAAAGGAAGAAGCTATTAAATTTACTGAAAAAAGAAAAAATAGATATAGCATTTGTGCAGAAAACGCATCTAAATGAAGTGGAACATAACAAATTAAAGAGAGACTGGGTAGGACATGTAACAGCAGCGTCATATAATTCAAAAGCTAGAGGTGTAGCTATATTAATCAATAAAAATGTACCAATCAAAATAGAGGAGAAAATAATAGATCCAGCAGGGAGGTATGTACTGATAAAGTGTCAGATATATTCAGAATTTTGGAATTTGCTCAATATATATGCACCTAATGAAAAGGATCAGAAGTTTATGCAGGATATTTTTTTGAAGGTTGTAGATACACAAGGAAATATATTGATAGGAGGGGATTTTAACCTTAATCTGGATCCAATGTTGGAAAAAACTGGACAAAAGTCTAGAAAAAAGAATAAAGTAGCCAAATTTATGGTTAAATCAATGCAGGAAATGAAACTCATGAATATATGGAGGAGGCAACACCCAAGAGAGAAGGAATACTCATATTATTCGAGTCGGCATAAAACATACTCAAGGATTGATATGTTTTTGTTGTCGGCCCATATTCAAGGGAGAGTTAGGAAAACTGAATATAAAGCTAGACTACTATCAGATCACTCACCCTGTTATTAGCTATAGAATTGGAGGACATCCCACCGAGAACATATAGATGGAGGTTAAACTCCATGCTACTTAAAAGGCAGGAATTTAGAGAGTTTATTGAACGCCAAATTAAAACATATTTTGAAATAAATACGGAGTCAGTGAAAGAGAAATTTATATTATGGGACACAATGAAAGCCTTCATTAGAGGGCAGATAATAAGTTATGTAACTAAGAGGGAAAAGGATTACAATCGGGAAATAGAGCAGTTGGAAAGGGAGATAGTAAGTACAGAAAAGGAATTAGTAAAAGGGGATGATATAACGAAAAGGAGAGAATTGCAGACAAAAAAAAATACGAAACATTACAAACGTACAAGGTGGAAAAGAACATAATGAAAATAAAGCAAAAGTATTACGAACTAGGAGAAAAAACATAAAACAGAACAAGCTAAAAGAACTGTATTGGCATCAAGGAAAAAGGACAAACAAATTACATATAATCCAATAGAGATTAATGAGAACTTTAAGGAATTTTATGATTATACCAAACTGAGAATGAGGGGAAAGATGATAAAATAGAAGAGCTTTTAGGTAAAAGTGAACTGCCGAAATTGCAAGAAGAGGAACAAAACAAACTGATAAAAACATTTGAAATAGAGGAAATATAGGATATATTAAAAAAGCTGCCGAACAATAAAACGCCTGGAGAGGATGGATTCCCAATAGAATTCTATAAAACATTTAAAGACTTATTAATTCCTCCTCTCCTGGAAGAAACACAAAACTTGCCAGATTCATGTAAGACAGCAATAATTACAGTAATACCAAAGACGGGGAAGGATCCACTAACACCAGCATCATATAGACCAATATCTCTACTTAATTCAGATTATAGGATAATAGCAAAATTATTAGCAAGCAGATTGGCCAAGTATGTACCAAAAATAGTAAAACAAGATCAAACTGGATTTATTAAGAAAAGACAAACGGCGGATAATGTCTGTAAATTTATTAATCTAATTCATGCAGTTCAAGGAAATAAGAAGCCAACAGTGGCTGATGCTTTAGATGCAGAAAAAGTCTTTGACAGGGTAGAATGGAACTACGTATTCAAAGTACTACAGAGATTTAATCTACCAGAAAAATATATGAATTGGATTAATGGACCATTGGTGAAGGTAACAGTAAATGGATATGTATCGAACCAATTTAAATTAAGTAGGTCAACTAGGCAGGGATGACCATTATCCCCCTCACTGTTCGCTTTAGCAATAGAACCATTGGCAGAACTGATAAGAACAGAAAATTAAATAAAAGGAATAAAAATAAAGGAGAAAGTTTATTTGCAGATGACATCATAGTATAGCAGCTGAGGACAGAACAGGCCTCAAGGATGATCAATGAGATACAACTGGGAATGGCAAGATCACCCATAAACCAAAAGAGATTAATGAGACCGTCAGGAAATTCAATGAGGGCTTATAATAGATTAATAACATTGACAGTGGTTAACAAGATCCTGGACACCTGGCGTCATAATGGCATCAGGTGCGTAGAGAACTGTTGTGAGCGGGGGCAGTTATTGTCATTTGACCAGCTCAGATAGAAGTATGATTTATCAAATAAGTCATTCCACTGCAACCTTCAGGTAAGATCTTTTCTGCAAGACATATTAGGTCCAACTATGGCACCACTGTGTAGTGACATAGAGACCCTGATTCGAAGGGGGAATACATGGATGTTCATCTCGGTAATGTATTTCTTGGTCCAAACAGAAGGACCTAAACCAGACCTCCACAAATCAAGGCAGAGTTGGGAGTTGGACCAAGGAATAACAATTGATGTTGGACCAGTATGACTGAAATCATTAATGCGCGGTACAGGCTGGTACAATACAACTTTCTGCACCAGCTGTACCTGATGCCGCAAAAATTGAACAGATCAGAACAGAATTAAACCAAAACTATCAGACCAATGCTTTAGATGCGGCATTGAGGAACCTTTGTGCACACAACATGGAAACGTACCAAGGTGAGACCCTTCTGGATGGAACTTGGCCAAGTCCTGAAAAAAATTATAGGTAAAGAATTCCCACAGGACCCAGAGTTGCTCCTCTTGGGAAACATAATGGACATAAGACTTACAATGAACCTGTCCAAATTTCAAATCCAATTCGTAATGATCACATTGGCAGTGGCCAGAAGTGTGTAGCGGCTACTTGGAAGTCAGACTCCTACCCGAGCATTATGCGCTGGAACACGGAAATGCAAACCAGTGTTCCCTTGGAGAAAATTACTTAAAAAAAAATTTGGCAACTGTACTTAAATTCCATAGGTCCATGACTATAGTGTGGACCATTGCGCCTCACCGCCCTACCTTCCCCATCTGCTCCTCAACCGGTGGAGGGGGGGGGGGGTCGATCCCATCCCATCCCAAGCAGGAAAAGTTAAGAGAACAGCCTGAGCACTGGCTGCCGGGCCGTGACAAACCCATAAACCCGATTTATGTTTCATACATTTGTTGTGAGTCTCTTCAATGTTGTGTGTAACTGTGGTTAATTAATGTTAAGTGTTAAATACTGAGGGTGGAGGGAGGGGGACTGAAAGAGCTTGAACTCTGCAAAAAACAGTGTATAGAATTGATAATTGTAAATTGTCGTCAGTGCTCATATGGTTAACGTTGACACTGATAATGTTGATAACTCTTGAGTTTGAAAAATCATAAATATTCAAAAAAGGATGGGGGGCCCTCCTCAACCTTCTGAGGGTAGGCACTGCTGCACCTCCCTGACTAACGAGGTGGTGTGTGGGTCCAAGATAGGACGTCTCTTATGTGCTCACCAAGAAACTTTGCGCTCCCCACCATGGATGGACATGGGAGAATAGTCGCCCTTCATTCTCTTGAAGGGCCCTAATCATCTCCTTCATTTTGCCCACGTTGAGACTTGGGTCACTGCTCATGCATCATTTCACAAGCCACCCAATCTCCCCTCATTATTGCTGATGAGGCCAACGACAGCCTGCTAACAGACTGGGGTTTCTTTGGTCAAGAATTCCAAGACTCAACTGCTGAGTCACAGCCTCTGAGGTTTCTGGTGAACTCCAAGCAGAAGTCAATGGCAACAGCCTTGCATATCAGGCATGTTTTCAAGGTGGGCTAGGACAGAGTGGAGTGGTAGAGGTTCAAAGTTCCTTTTATTGTCTTGTAATAATACATTACAAATGTGACATACATGATATACTTCAGCTTGTGTCTGCCGCAAGGCAAATAGAGTCACCATAAACATTGCCTGGTGCCCCTAACAATAGAAGAGAAGTCCCTTCATACATACTGTGTCCATGGATTCGCCTCCAGCAATTCCCGCAGCCGCAGATGTTCAATCCATCGGCCACCTGAGCTCCAGATCCAAACCTCTGACGTGATCAGGAAGCCTTCAGCACCCGAGGCCCTTTGGGAGCCTTTCTTACCCTGGGCCCTACAGCAGCCACGCTGGGTCAGCGACTACAACGACCCCTGTGGCCAGAAATTCTTTTGTATCACTGGAAAACAAGAGTGCGGTCATAATACTTGCCCCTGTTACGGAGTCCAGAGGACCCCAAAAACCAGTAGCAATAGATATGCTCCACAACACAGGGTTACTTAAACAAAAGTAGTTTTTAATTATAATTGAACAAGAAAACAGAATTGAACTTTGAACTTATTACTTAACCTACCTAACTACTTAATCCCCCCTCTAATACTAAGCGCAGCTGTGTGTAATGTATATTTAAGATTAGAAAAGTTATTTGAATCATAGTCCAATCTCACTGGTTGCAGGCAATTCTTGTACTGTGCTCAGAAGTTAGCATTAACAAAGTTCACCAGGCTTTGGTGCTTAACAGGCAAATGGTTACCACTCGGGAGGGTTCTTGCTGGTTTTCAGAGAGAGATTCCTTTTCCACAACATCCGCAACTGATTCCTTCTCAATCAGTTTTGCTGACGAAACTTGCCCCCTTCAGGGTTCTCCAGATGATCCTCTTTCTTTCAGGTCACCTTTCACACCACCAGTCTTCTCCTTTGACCAGGCAGCCTTCCAAAGTTTGCCAGCTTTGTCCTTCTGGCACTGATTTCTGTCTCTCTCCTCTCTGTTTCACATCCTCCATCTCTGAGAGCAAAACTGTTCTGGCCTGCCTGCAAAGATCACATGCTCTCCCAGGCAAGCTGCTGTTGATACTTTGTTACCTCCTGCAAAAAGCATTTTACAAAAGTCCTGCAAATATTCTGTGTTTTAAAATGTTTGTGTGCAACCTGCTCTAGCAATTCCTCCCAAACCACCTCTAAATACTTTGTCACACCCCCAACTGTCATCGTTGGAAAATGGACAAAGGACATGGTGAGGAACAAGGCACCAGGCCGTTACAGCGAGGGTGAAAATGGAGGGGAAATCTGTGATTTGCCCACAATACATGACGGTGGTGGGTCTCGTCTTAATTCGTACTCAGCAAATGTCTGCCTCTTCGGTGGCTTGGTTGAGACCGTGAGTCACGGAGATGTGGAATGTGCAAGGGTGCTCGCATGGCCCCACACCCCTTACCTTTGGGCACCCGGTCGAAGGTTGTACTGGGCCTGGCCAAGATGGCCATCCATGGGCCCAGGCAGCAGGCAGTCGAGGGTCCAGCTCGGGCTGACTGCCTGTCCCTCTTCTAAGGACACCTGTGAGCCCGTGTATCTGCAGAGCAGGAACACTCAGTGCTCACGGGCAGTTTAGAGGATGTCTGGGAATAGCTGACTCCACAAGGGTTGGACGAAGATAATCATTAATTAACGATTCAAGTTTTACTTAAGTTTTGTGTGAATAGCCTGAATGGTAGATGAATAAGAAAGGGGGTAGCATTGATTTACTGCCAAAAAGTCAAAAATAAGGGGCAGTGTGAGAGAGCTGTCTCCCATCACATCACAGCATTCCTGTTTTAAGTGTAAATATTTATACTGAAGGCTCTCACGTAGCCTGAATGTCTGGTCCTCTCGCAGAGGCAGACCATCGTGTGACCTCTTTCGTCGCGAGATTCATGTTTGAAATTCTAGCTTCCAGTGAGATGCTGGGACCTTGTGTCCTGAGCTGAGTCCTGGAGTCAATGAAGCAGAAAAATGCAGAGAATGAAAAATGGTAGTGCTACCGGAGCAGCTGTCCGACTGTCGATGGCTCTGTATTGGCCTTAATCGGCCTGCTACAGTAACTGACGGTGGTTTTATTTAAAAATTCTGCAACCACGGAGTGGGGGTGGGGGGGTCTATCCCCAAGATGGCGGCACCAGTGCTCGGCAGCAGCCACAAGGGGTTACCGAATCCAGGGGAGCAGTGGACGGGTGCAGGGCACCAGAAACAGGGACAACGCCCCCAACCTTTGAGAAAGAGAAGAAGAGGAGACGACCCTCCAGGACGGTGACCAAGGCGGCGTACCAGCAAGGGGCTCAGTGGCTGAGGGACCCTCGTGGGAACCAGGGATCGGAGCTGGAATTTGAGAGGGTAAGAAAGATTCCCGAAAGGGGTCGGTTCTGAGGGCTTCCTGATCGTGTCGAAGGTTTGGACCTGGGGCTCGGGTGGCCAATGGATCGGACAGGAGTCAGTGTGGGTGCAGAAGTGCTGGAGGCGAATCCACAGGCACTCGGTGTCTCTGAAGGCATCATCCTTTGTTCCTCCTTCTCTGACTGGAAGAGGGGGCTGGGCAACACTAATGGCGAATCTTTGCTGTATGGCACACTAAAGGCAGAGGCTTCGGAGAAGTGGTGGATCCACTGACACTCGGTGTCTCTGAAAGGACTCATCTCCTTCGTTTCTTGTTTACTTGATTTAAATGTATAACATTTACTTACAACAGAGTAGAAGCCGATTTCGGCCCATGAAATCCGTGCCGTCCAATTGCACCAAATTAACCTCCTACCCTGTACGTTTTGGAGGGTGGGAGGAAACCGGAGCACTCAGAGAAAACCCATGCAGATCATGGGAGGACATACAAACTCCTTACGGACAGCACCGGATTCGAACTTGGGTCGCTGCCGCTGTAATAATTCTGCAACAAAGAGTTTGAGTTAAGTTTATTATCAATAGAGGGTTATGGGTGTGAGGTAGGGAAAGATTAGATTGTTGTGGAGTGGGTTTACATAGGTTGGCACAACATTATGGGCAAAGGGGTCTGCACTGTGCTGGAAAAGAACCATAGAGCATAGAAACAGACCCCTTCAGCCCTTCTAGTCAGTGCCAAACCAATGTTGTATAATTCCTATCTTCTATGGAGAGGGAGAGGGCAGAAATAAAAAGTAATCTAGTAATCATAGCAAGTTTTCTGATGGTACAAAGATAGGAGGTGTTGTTACAGCGAGGTAACCAAAGGTTCTGGGAGAACGGGCCAGAAAGTAGCAGGTGGAGTTGAAAGCAAACAATTGTAAGGAGATGTATTTTGGAAGGAGAAACCAAGAAAGGACATACACAGTAAATGGTCAGGCACTGAGGGGTGTGGTAGAACAGAGGGATCTGGGAGTACAGAGACATAATTCCCTGAAAGTGGCATCACATGTGGACAGGGTTGTAAAGAAAGCTTTTGGGCATCTTAGCCTTTATAAATCAAAGAATTGAGTATAGGAGCTGGGATGTTATGTTGAAGCTGTTGAAGACATTGGTGACAGGATGGATATCAATAAGATAGAAAGAGTGCAGAGAAGATTTTCTAGGATGTTGCCGGGACTTCAGGAGTTGAGTAACAGGGAAAGGTTAAATAGGTCAGGACTTTATTACTTGGAGCGAAGAATGAGGGGAGATTTGATCGATCAAGATTACAAGAGAGACAGAGTGAATTTGAATAGGTTTTTTCCACTTAGATTGGTGGAGATAAATTTGAGAGGTCATAGCTTTAAGCTGAAGGGGGAAAGGTTAACCAGCAACATTAGGGAGAAAGTATTTCACTCAGAGGGTGGTGGGAATGTGGAAGGAACTGCCATCTGATGTGGTGAATGCAGGCTCGATCATGAGTTTTAAGAGTAAGTTGGATAGATTGATGGATGTGAAAGGACCGGAGGGGTATGGTATGGGTGCAGGTCAGTGGGACTAATGAGATGATGGTTGGCACAGACTAGAGGGTATGAATGGCCTGTTTTCTGTGCTGTAGTGTTCTATGAACATTAGAGCAGAAACAGGCCTTTCTAGTCTGTACCAAAAATATTTTCTGCCTAGTCCCATGGATCAGCCCCCAGTCCATAGCCCTTCCATCCATATACCTGTTCAATATCTTCTTGAATGTTAAAACTGAGCCCACATTCACCACTTCAGCTGGCAGCTCACTCCACACCCCCACCACTCTCTGTGTGAAAACGTTCTCCCTCATGTTCCCCCTAAACTTTACCCCCATCACACTTAACCCATGTCCTCTGGTTTGTATCTCACCTCCCCTCAGTGGAAAAAGCCAATCTACATTTACGCTGTCTCTCCTCCTCATAATTTTAAATGTCTCAATCAAATCTCCCCTCATTCTTCTACACTCCAGGGAATAAAGTCCTCACCTGTTGAACCTTTCCCTGTAACTCAGTTCCTGAAGTCCGGGCAACATCCTAGTAAATCTTCTCTACACTCTTTCAGTCATTCTTTCCTGTAGTTAGGTGACCAAAACTGCACACAATACTTCAAATTCTGCCCCGCCAATATCTTATACAACATCCCAACTCCTGTACTCATTTATGAAGGCCAATGTGCCAAAAGTTCTCTTTAGAACCCTATCCACCTGTGATGCCACTTTCAGGGAATTATGTATCTGTATTCCCAGGTCCCTCTGTTCTACCGCACTCCTCAGTGCCTGACCGTTTACCATGCATGTCCTTTGTTGGTTTGTTCTTCCAAAATGCAACATCTCGCACTCGTCAATATTAAATTCCATCTGCCATTTTTCAGCCCATTTTGCCAGCTGGTCCAGATCCCTCTGCAAGATTTGAAAACCTTCCTCACTGTCCACAACACCTCCAATCAGTGTCGTCTACAAACTTTCTGCTCATATTGACCACATCATCATCTAGATCATTGATATAGATGACAAATAACAATGGTCCCAGCACCAATCTCTGAAACACACTACTTGTCACAGGCCTCCAGAGAAGCAATCATCCACCATTACTCTCTGATTTCTCCCGTCCAGCCATTGTCAAATCCAGTTTACTACTTCACCATGAATACTCAGTGTCTGAACCTTCCTGACTAACCTCCCATGTCTACTTTTTCCACCCCCCCAACTTTTCATGATTCACTTTTGTCCAAATATAATGTAAGTTTCACTTCCAATTTTTTTTATTTTTTATTTTTCACACCATAAACCACATTAACCATGATACAAACTTTTTCCTTTTCAAATATATACAGTGCCATTTTCTCTACCCCCCCCTTCCTCCTCCCATCCCACCCTCCCTACCTCCCCCCTCCCGTCCATTTAAAGTACAAAATCTAGGATACAATAAACCAGTCAAACAATGTTGTCATTCAATAAAAATAAACAAGAAATTCTACTGAGTCAATTCTTTTCATTTCCTTCTCCTTTCGTTAATTTAGATAGTGAATGTCCCCGGTAGGTTTTTGCTATTGTGTTTCATGTATGGCTCCCATATTTGTTCGAATATTTCAATATTATTTCTTAAACTATATGTTATTTTTTCTAATGGAATACATTTATTCATTTCTATATACCATTGTTGTATTTTCAAATTATCTTCCGATTTCCAGGTTGACATAATACATTTTTTTGCTATGGCTAGAGCTATCTTAACAAATCTTTTTTGTGCACCATCCAAATCAATTCCAAATTCTTTGTTTTTTATGTTACTTAGGAGAAAGATCTCTGGATTCTTTGGTATATTGTTTTCTGTAATTTTATTTAATGTTTGGTTTAGATCTTCCCAAAATTTTTCTACTTTCTCACATGTCCAGATTGCATGAATTGTTGTTCCCATTTCTTTTTTACATCGAAAACATCTGTCAGATACTGTTGGGTCCCATTTATTTAACTTTTGAGGTGTAATGTATAGCCTGTGTATCCAGTTATACTGTATCATACGTAACCTCGTATTTATTGTATTTCTCATTGTTCCAGAACATAACTTCTCCCATGTTTCCTTTTTTATCTTTATATTTAAATCTTGTTCCCATTTTTGTTTAGTTTTACCATTTGTTTCCTCATTCTCCTTTTCTTGCAGTTTAATATACATATTTGTTATCTTTTGATTGTCATTGTATCTGTAATCACATATTCAAAGTTACTTCCTTCTGGTAAACTCAGACTGCTTCCTAATTTGTCCTTCAAGTAGGATCTCAATTGGTAATATGCCAGCACTGTATCTTGAGTTATATTGTATTTATCTTTCATTTGTTCAAAGGATAATAATCTATTTCCTGAAAAACAATTTTCTATTCTTTTGATCCCTTTTTTCTCCCATTCTCTAAAGGAAAGGTTATCTATTGTAAAAGGGAGTAACTTGTTTTGCGTCAATATTAGTTTTGGTAATTGATAATTTGTTTTATTTCTTTCTACATGAATCTTCTTCCAAATATTGAGTAGATGATGTAATACTGGAGAACTTCCATGTTGTACCAATTTTTCATCCCATTTATATAATATGTGTTCAGGTATCTTTCCCCCTATTTTATCTAATTCTAATCTAGTCCAATCTGGCTTTTCCCTTGTTTGATAAAAATCTGATAGGTATCTTAATTGTGCGGCTCTATAATAATTTTTAAAGTTTGGCAGTTGTAAGCCTCCTTGTTTATATCATTCTGTTAATTTATCTAGTGCTATCCTCGGTTTTCCCCCTTTCCATAAAAATTTCCTTATTATTTTCTTTAAATCTTTGAAGAATTTCTCTGTCAGGTGTATTGGCAATGCCTGAAATAGGTATAATATCCTTGGAAAAATGTTCATTTTAATACAGTTTATCCTTCCTATTAGTGTTAGTGGTAAATCTTTCCAATGCTCTAAATCTTCCTGTAATTTTTTCATTAGTGGATAATAATTGAGTTTATATAGTTGGCTGAGGTTTTTATTTATTTGTATACCTAGGTATCTTATTGCTGGCATTTGCCATCTGAATTGTGATTCCTTCTTAAATTTTGAGAAATCCGCATTATTCATAGGCATTGCTTCACTTTTATTTACGTTAATCTTGTAACCCGACACTTCTCCATATTCCTTCAATATCTTATATAATTCTTTTATTGATAGTTCTTGTTCTGTTAAGTATACTATAACATCGTCCGCAAATAAACTGATTTTATATTCCTTGTCTTTTATTTTTATCCCTTTTATATTATTTTCTGTTCTTATCAATCCCTTTTATATTATTTTCTGTTCTTATCAATTCTGCTAGTGGTTCTATAGCTAACGCGAACAATAAAGGTGATAGTGGGCATCCCTGCCTTGTTGACCTGCTTAACTCCTGACTCTTCTTCAGGAGTTCAAAACTTATGTCTGGATAGAAAAAATTTTTTTGACCTTTGTATTCCAGTGGCTTTTTGTCTTCTCTTACTTTCTTCATTGCTTTCTCCAATATATTTTCTCTTGTTGTATATCTTAAGAATTTTACTAAAATGGATCTTGGTTTTTGCTGCGGTTGTGGTTTCGGGGCTAAAGTTCTATGTGCCCTCTCTATTTCCATTTCTTCCTGTAATTCTGGTCTTCCTAGGACCCTGGGGATCCAATCTTTTATAAATTCTCTCATATTCTTGCCTTCTTCATCTTCCTTAAGGCCCACTATCTTTATATTATTTCTTCTATTATAGTTTTCTATTATATCTATCTTCTGAGCTAACAGCTCCTGTGCTTCTTTAGCTTTTTTATTAGATTCTTCTAATTTCTTTTTTAAGTCTTTTACTTCCATATCTACAAATGTTTCTAGTTTTTCCATATTTTCCACTCTTTTTGCCAATTCTGATATGGCCACTTCCATTTTATTCATTCTTTCTTCTGCATTCTTAATTCTTCTTTTTATCTCATTAAATTCTTGTAATTGCCATTCTTTCACTGATTCCATATATTCTTTAAGAAAAGCTACATCCATGTCTTGCCTTTCTCTTCTTCTTCCACTTCTTTCTGTTCTTCTTCTTCTTCCTCTGGGTTGACCATCTGTTGTTTCCTTGTTTTCTTTTTACCCTCTTCTTTCTTGTTGTCGTTATTGTCTGTGTTCTGCACCTGCTGCTGTGCTGCAGGTGTCTCTCTCAGCTGTGGAGATCGACTCCGCAGCTGTTCCCCCCTCCCGTCAGTGGTTTTTTTTTCATGCGCGACTCCTCGCGCATGCGCGGTTGCGCACTTTTACTCGGCTCTGCGAGCCATTTTTGTAGTCCCGAGCCCGGGACCTCCACTGACCTGTGGGAGCGGGCTTCTCTCTCCGCGGCGGGCCTCTTCGGACAGGTAAGGCCTTCACCTTCTTCTTCCGACGTCTTTCCTTCTTCTTTTCTTCCCGTTGTTTTTGGTTTTTCTTTCTTCGCTGCCATTTTCTTCACACTTTTACTTTCACTTTGTTTTGGTTTTTAAGTTTGTGCCTTTGCTTTTTCTCTATCTTTTTTTAACTTTTCTGGAGAGGGCTGGAGTTCCCCTACCGGCCACTACTCCATCACGTGACCACTTCCAATTATTGATTCAAACTTGGCTTGCCTGCAGAAAGCAGAGGAGTGGATGGAAATCATTCTACTTGGAGGTCAGTAACAAGTGGAATTCCACAGAGATTTGTTCTGGAACCCCCATCTTTTTCTGAGTTTTATAAATGACCTCAACGAAGATGTGGAGGGATGATACGAAGGTTGGAGGAGTCATGGATCGTGTAGAAAGTTGTTGTAGATTACAACAGGATACAGATAGGTTGCTGAGTTGGACAGAAAAGTGGCAGATAGATTCAATCTGGATGTGTGATGTAATGAAGGGAAAGACTGAACAGGTTAGGACTTTATTCCCTGGAACACACCAATCGATTCGTGAGGAGAGGGTGGTCCACATAGGTCGGGGGAAGAGTGTTCATGGTGTTCTAAAACAGTGTTTTAGAAGACAAATTGATTAGTGATTCAGCATTAGTAAGAAATAAAGTGGATGACCTTGTAGCACAGCTACAGATTGGCAAGTATGGTGTTGTGGCCATCAGAGTTGTGGCTAAAGGGTGGATGTCATTGGGAGCTGAATGGAAGATAGGCAGATAAGCAGAGAGGGCAGGGTGGCTCTGTTAGTTAGGAACAACATTACATCATTAGAAAGAGATAACATCAGATCAGAAAATATAGAATCATTGTGGGTTGAGTTAAGAAATGACAAGGGTAAAAGGACAGTTGGCAGTTATATACAGACCTGCAAACAAATTACAACAGCAAATAGAAAAGGTGTGGCAGAAGGGCAATGTTATGGGGGATTTTAACATGCAAGTAGATTGGTAAAACCGGGTTTGGACTAGATCTCGAGAGATAATGTGTAGAAACCCTATGAGATGGCTTTTTAGAGCAGCTTGATGAGCCCACAAGGAGTTTGGTTGTACTGGATTGGGTGCTGTGTAATGTAGCGGAGGTGATTATAGAGCTTAGGGCAGTAGTTCTCAACCTTTTTCTTTCCACTCACATACCACTTTAAGTAATCCCTATGCCATTGGTGCTCTGTGATGAGTAAGGGATTGCTCAAGGTGGGATGTGGGTGGGAAGGGAAGGTTGAGAATCACTGCTCTAGATCCAATTGTTACTGAAATATTTTGCTTGAGAAAAATGGTCATTGGGCCATTTCCTTTGGAGTTCTGAAACCGTGCACATAACGAGTCAATTAGGTACAATTAAAATAGTGGTTTTCAAACTTTTTCTTTCCACCCACA
Organism: Narcine bancroftii; assembly: GCF_036971445.1. Lineage (NCBI taxonomy): Eukaryota > Metazoa > Chordata > Chondrichthyes > Torpediniformes > Narcinidae > Narcine > Narcine bancroftii. The sequence continues at coordinate 212,510,679 of NC_091475.1, forward strand.
TACCACCTTAAGCAATCCCTTACTCATCACAGAGCACCGATGGTATAGGGATTACTTAAAGTGGTATGTGAGTGGAAAGAAAAAGGTTGAGAACCATTGGTTTAGGGTAAAGTAACCATTGGGAGGCAGTGACCACAATATGATTGAGTTCAATTTGAGATTTAACAAGGAGAAACTAGTCAGATGTATTGGTATTTCAGTGAAGTAAAGGCATGAGAGAGGAACTGCCAAAGTGGTTTGGAATGGGGGCATGAGTAGGGAAGATGGCAGAGCAGCAATAGATGGAGTTTCAAGAAATGGGGAAGGTGCAGGTTAAATATTTATCAAGAAATGGGGAAGGTGCAGGTTAAATATTTACCAAAAAAAGGGGAAATATTCAAATCTGTTGGAATTGCTTGAAATAACAAACAGGCTGGGTAAGGGAGCTATTGTGTATTTGGATTTTCATTACACTTTTTTAATGTGTATATCAATGATTTGGATTATGGAATGAATGGTTTCGAGGCCAAGTTTGCAGATGCTATGAAGGTAGGTGGAGAAGCAGGTAGAGGTGAGGAAACAGCAGAAGGACTTAGATTAGGAGAAGTGGCAAATGAAATATCATGTCAGAAAGTGTACAGTCACACACTTTGGCAGCAAAAATGATCAGGTAGACCATTTTCTAAATGGGAGAAAATTGAAAATACCCAATTGCAAAGGGACCTGGGAGTCCTCGTGCAGGATATTTAATTAAAAATTTTTTTTAGACATACAGCATAGTAACTGGTCATTTCGGCCATGAGCCTGTGACACCCAATTATCTACAACTCTAGGTGCGTTTCAAACAGTGGGGAAAAAAACCAGGAACCCCCAGGTAAACTCACGTAGACACGGGGAGAATGTACAAACTACTTACTGACAATGTGGGATTTAATCCCCCGTCCTGATTGCTGTTACTGTAACATAGCATTGCACTAACCGAGCCTGAAGGGAAACTTGTAGGTTGAGACAATGGTGAAGAAGGCAAATGCGATGCTGGCGTTCATTTCAAGAGGAATAGAATCTAAGAGCAGGGATGTGATGTTGAAGCTTTTTAAGGCCCTGGGGAGACCTCACGTGGAGGATTGTGAGCAGTTTTGGGTTCCTCGTTTAAGAAAGGATGTGCTGACATTGGAGAGGGTTCAGAGGAGGTTCACGAGGATGATTCCGGGAATGAAAGGGTTATCGTATGAGAAGCATTTGACTGGCCTTGGACTGTACTGATTGGAATTTAGAAGAATGAGGAGGGAATCTCAATGAAACATTTTGAATGTTGAAATACATGGACAGAGAAGATGTAGAAAGCTGGTTTCCCACGGTGGGAGAGTCTAGGACATGAGGGCACAACATCAAGATTGAAAGGCTTCTGCTTAGAACAGAGATGTGGAGAAATTTTTTCAGCCAGAGGGGTGGTAAATCTATGAAATTTGTTGCCTCAGGCAGCTGTGGAGGTCAGGGTTGGGTGTATTTAAGATAGAGATTGATAGTTCCTCGTTTTGGCAAGGCACCAAAGGTTATGGGGAGAAGGCCGGGCAGTGGGGTTGAGTGGGAAAATGGATTAAATGGTGGGGAAGAATTGATGGGCTGAATGGCCTATTTCTGTTCCTATATCTTATGGTCTTAACTTCTTCATGCAGGGAGCAGTGGAAGTGAGGAACAAGTTGCCAGCTGAATTCATAAATGCAGGCTCATTTGGAAAGATACATGACGGGAGAGGTATGGAGGAATATGGTCTGGGTGCAGGTCAGTGGGACAAGGCAGAAAAATAGTTCATCAGACTAAAGGGGCCAAATAGCCTGTTTCTGTGCTGTAATGTTCTATGGTTCTTAATGACATCCTGGAACTACACACAATTGCACAGGTCAATGTCTCCCGTCCCTGAATTAATTCAGTGACACCATTTGTATGGCAGCTGCTGCTCAGTCAGACTTATAAAGTCACAGCTGTACAGAGACAAGCCCACATGGCCCAGTCGCCTCATTGAGCAATGTGTCCTCCTGCTTTAGTCCCACGAGTCCTACACTCTGCCAATGCCCCCTCCCCCATCCACAGAGTTATCCAAGAATTTCTTGAAGGAACCCAACCTGCCTGCCTCCACCACTGAGTCTGCCAACTCGTTCCACATGCCTACTGCCCTCTGAATGAAGAAATGCTCCCTCACGTCTCTTCCAAATCCCCCCTCCCTCAAGTCAGAGTTATGCCCTCTCGTCGAATTCCAGAAACAAGACTGTATGTTATCCTATGCCATTCATGATTTTGTACTGTAGACTTAAATAATTCCCTCTCAACCTCCTACACTCCAAGCAACACAGACCTAGTTTATTCAGTTTCCACATTTGGCCTCACCAAAATCCTCTACAACATCAAATTAATTCACCATTACAGCCCTACTTCTATACTCAATACTTTGATTTATGAAGGCCAAGATGCCAAAACCTCTCTTTATAACCCTGTCCACCTGTGACACCACTTTCAGGGAATTATGTATCTGTATTCCCAGATCCCTCTGTTCTACCGCACTCCTCAGTACCCGACCATTCACCGTGTATGTCCTTTCTTGGTTTGTCCTTCCAAAATGCAACATTTCCCACTTGTCTGCATTAAATTTACTATTTTGCAGCCCATTTTTCCAGCTGGTCCAGATCCCTCTGCAAGTTTTGAAAACCCTCCTCTCTGTCCACATCTTAGATCTATAGGGGTTTTGAAATACACGAAAGGCGCGTAATCACCTGTTCCAAGTTTTTTAAAAAAAGGGAAAATTTACTTTTTATGCCAATGACCAAAAATGCAGGTCACAAGGTGCTTTTATGCAGGGGTGATTCACGAGCTGGCTTCCGAAGCTGAAGGAGGTGGGGTGAGAGGTGCAGTAGCCCTGCCCACCACCGAGCCGTCAAATACACACACCAGGAAGGGAAAGCGGCCTATACTGGAAATGGCGGATGAAGAGCAGGCGAGAGTGCTAGTGGAGATCTGTGCAAGCCATCTTAGGACTCAAGCAGATCTCCTGCGCAACGTAATCGCTTCTTTCGACCATATGGGGGCTGGCAGCGTCATTGCAATATCATCAGTCCTCCCCTTTGGAGCCACATTCAGCGGCATTCCTTTTACGCAGGAGGTGGAGCAACTTTGCTCCTCCTCTGACACTACCCCCCTTGGGGGATGGAAGATGGAACGAGTTCGACCAGTCAATCCTCCTTTGGACCTTTCATGGAGCTAAGTGAAGTGATTTAAAGACAGAGAATATTTGTCTTTACAATTGATTTTTTTCCCCACTATAAAAGGGGCTTTTTTGTCATCTGCAAACTTGTTGATCCAATCACCACCATCCAGATCATTGACCTAGATGACAACCAACAATGGTCCCAGCACTGATCCTTGAGGCACCACCAGTCACAAGCCAACAGTCTGATGGGCAGTCATCCACCACTACACCAGTCACAGGCCAACAATCTCCTTTCCAAACATTCAGGGATGCACCTGGTCAGGACCTGGAGATTTAACCACGTAGATATGATCTAAGACTGCTAACCCCTCTTCACTAGTAATGCAGGCACCTCCCATTCCTGCACATCTTGCTCCACAGTGAACACATTCACAAATGCACATTTTAGGGACAGGACGGTTGGCGTAGCAGTTCGTGGAATGTCCTTACAGTGCTAGAAATCAGGACCTGACTGGGGTTGGAAACCTGCTTTAAGGAGTTTGTACCTTCTCCCCATGTCAGTGTGGGCTTTCCCCGGGGGCTCCGGTTTCCTCCCACCCTTCAAAAACATACCAGGAGTGTAGGTTAATGGGGGGGTGGGGGAGCACGGTCTCATGGGTAAAATAGCCTGTAACGGCGCTACACGACTAAATTTAAAATTTAGATCTTCCCCATCTCCTCTGCTTCAATGCACAGATGCCCCCTCCTGATCCTTAAAGGGACCTACTCCTTCCCTCACGATCCTTTTGTTCTCCAACTCTAAAGAATTCAGTACAAGAGCCACCAACCGTTCCTCGCATGTTAATCCCTTCATTCCTGGAATCGTTCCGGCGAATCCACTGAGCGAGTGGGGCACTGAAGGAGTGGGACTTCCAGCCTTTGGCTCAACAGGCTTAGGCAAAAGCAGGCGAGGAGAAAGGTAAGTGGCATTATTTTAGCTCAGTCATGCTTATGGGGTTAGTGCTTTGTACTGGATGTCAGATGTGGGAACCATGGGTGAGTCCCACCCTCCCAAATAGCCACATCTGCGTCAGGTGCACCGAGATTCAGTTCCTTAAGGACCGAGTTGGGGAACTGGAGCTGCAACTTGAGGACCTACGGCTGGTAAGGGAGAGTGAGGAGTTGATAGATTCAACTTTCAGGGACAGAGTTACCCCAAGACCAGATGTGTCAGGTGAGTGGGTAACTGTCAGGGGAGGGAAGAAAAACACCAGGAAAATGGAGAGCACACCTGTGAATATCCCTCTCAGTAACAGGTATATTTTGTTGGATGCTGTTGAGGGAGATGACCTGACAGAAGCTGGCAGCAGTGACCAGGTCGCTGGCACTGAGCCTGGCATGGTGGACCAAAAGGTAAAGAGGAATGCAGTGGTCATTTGGGACTCCATTGTCAGAAATACAGACAGGAGATTCTGTGAGGCAGATAGGTATGCCCACATGGTGTGCTGCCTCCCTGGTGCAAGGGTGCGGGATATCTCAAATGGGGTCCAGGGTATTCTAAAAGGGGAAGACGAACAGCCTGATGTCTTGGTACATGTGGGTACCAATGACATAGATAAAAAGGAGGAAGTACTGAAAAAGGATTACAGAGAGCTAGGACAGAAACTAAGAAATAGGACAGCCAGGGTGGTGATCTCTGGTTTGCTACCTGTGCCAAGTACAACTGAGGACAAAAATGGAAGGTTAAGAAAAATGAATGTGTGGCTGAGGGGCTGGTGTAAAGGACAGGGTTTTGGCTTCTTGGATCACTGGGATCTCTTTTGGGGAAGGCATGACCTCTACAAAAAGGGGTCAATATATTGGCAGCTAGGTTTGGTACAGCCGTCGGGTGCGGTTTAAACTAATTTGGCAGGGGGGTGGGAACCTGTATGATAGGGCAAAGGGCAGAAAAGATAAAACAGGAAAAATTAGGTTAGGCAGCAAAAGTAAAAAATCAGAAAGAGCAAGGAGAGTGAAAAAAGCAAATCTGAAGGCTTTATATCTTAATGCAAGAAGCATTCGGAACAAGGTAGATGAATTAGCTGTGGAAATTGAGATAAACAAATATGATTTGATTGGGATTACAGAAACATGGCTGCAGGGTGGGCAAGCCTGGGAACTTAACATCCCGGGGTATATGATATTTAGGAGGGATTGGCAAGAAAGAAAAGGGGGTGGGGTAGTATTGATGGTGAAAGAAGGGACCGACACGATTGACAGAAAGGATATCAACTCGGAAGATGCGGAATCTTTAGGGGTAGAACTGAGGAATAGCAAGGGGCGGAAAACGTTAGTGGGGGTGGTATATAGGCCTCCAAATAGTAGTGTAGAGGTGAGGGAAGGCATTAAAAGAGAAATTAGAGAAGCGTGCAATAAGGGAACAGCCGTCATCATGGGAGATTTTAAGTTGCATACAGATTGGACTAGTCAAATTGGTAAAAATACTGAGGAGGAGGAATTCCTTGAATGTTTACGGGACGGTTATCTAGACCAATATGTCGAGGAACCAACTTGGGAGCAGGCCATTTTAGATTGGGTATTATGCAATGAAAAGGGGCTAATCAACAATCTTGTTGTGCGAGGCCCTTTGGGTAGGAGTGATCACAATATGATCGAATTCTCACTCGACATGGAGAGTGATGAAATTAAAACCGAGACTAAGGTCCTGAATTTAAATAAAGGGAATTATGATGGTATGAGATGGGAGTTCAGCAAGATTGATTGGGTGGTGTTTATGGGGGAGTCGACTGTGGATAGACAATGGAAAGCATTCACAGATCTAATGGAGAAATTGCAAAAATTGTTTATACCGGTTTGGCATAAAAATAAACCAAAAAAGGTGACTCAACCGTGGATAACAAGGGAAATTAGAGACAACATTGGGTCCAAAGAGAGAGCATATCAATTGGCCAAAAAAAGTACCGCAACCGAAGACTGAGAGCAGTTCAAGATGCGGCAAAGGAGGACAAAGGGATTAATCAAGAGAGCAAAAATAAATTACGAAAGTAAGCTTGCGGCAAATATAAAAACCGACTGCAAAAGCTTTTATTAATATGTCAAGAGGAAAAGATTGGTGAAATCCAGAGTAGGTCCTTTGCAGTCAGAATCAGGGGAATATATAATGGGGAATAAGGAAATGGCAGACCAATTAAATTCTTACTTTAGTTCTGTTTTCACAAGCGAGGATACAAATAACCTCCCAAGGATGTTGGGAAACATAGAGACTAATGCAAGGGAAGAACTGAAAGAAATCAGTATCTCTAAGGACATGGTCTTGGGGAAAATGATGGGATTGAAGGCAGATAAATCCCAAGGGCCTGATAATCTACATCCTAGGGTACTCAAGGAAGTGGCCATTCAGATAGCAGATGCTTTAAGAATTATTTTCCAGAACTCGATAGACTCAGGATCAGTACCCATGGAATGTTACCCCACTATTTAAAAAGGGGGGTAGATAAAAAGCGGGGAATTATCGGCCTGTGAGCCTTACATCAGTAGTGGGCAAAATGATGGAATCCATTATTAAGGATGTAATAGCGGAGCATATGACTAGCAGAGAAGGGATCGGACGGAGTCAACATGGATTTACAAAAGGTAAATCGTGCTTGACAAATCTATTGGAATTCTTTGAGATGGTGACAGGTAAAATAGATGGGGGAGAGCCAGTGGATGTGGTGGACCTGGACTTCCAAAAGGCCTTCGATAAGGTCCCGCATAAACGACTGGCTTCCAAAATCAAGGCTCATGGGATTGGGGGCAAAGTATTGATGTGGATTGAGAACTGGCTGGCAGGTAGAAGACAGAGAGTTGGGATAAATGGCTCATTTTCTGAGTGGCAGGCGGTGACCAGTGGGGTGCCACAGGGATCTGTACTGGGACCCCAGCTGTTCACAATTTACATTAATGATCTGGATGAGGGGATTGGATGTAATAGCTCCAAATTTGCAGATGACACTAAGCTAGGAGGGGTTGTGTGCACAGAAGAGGGGGTCAGGAAGCTCCAGTGCGATTTGGATAAATTGAGGGACTGGGCAGATCCATGGCAAATGCACTACAATGTGGATAAATGTGAGGTGATCCACTTTGGTAATACAAACTGGAGGGCAGGTTACTATTTGAATGGCAATAGATTAAGAGATGGGGAAGTGCAGAGAGACCTAGGGGTACTTGTACACCAGTCTCTGAAGGCGAGCATGCAGGTACAGCAGGCGGTTAAAAAGGCAAATGGTATGTTGGCCTTCATATCAAGAGGGTTTGAGTCTAGGAACAAGGATACCTTACTGCAGCTGTACAGGGCCTTGGTGAGACCCCACCTGGAGTATTGTGTGCAGTTTTGGTCACCTGATCTAAGGAAGGATGTTCTTGCAATGGAGGGAGTGCAGAGGCGATTCACCAGGCTGATACCTGGAACGGCAGGAATGACTTAGGAGGAAAGATTGTGCAAATTGGGATTGTACTCGCTGGAGTTTAGAAGATTGAGAGGGGATCTCATAGAGACCTATAAAATTCTGGCAGGACTGGACAGAATGGATGCAGATGGGATGTTTCCAAGGATGGGAAAATCCAGAACCCGGGGCCATGGTTTGAGGATAATAGGCAAACCATTTAGGACCGAGATGAGGAGGAATTTCTTGACCCAGAGGGTGGTGAATCTGTGGAATTCATTGCCACAGAGGGCAGTAGAGGCAGGTTCATTAAATCTATTTAAGAGGGAATTAGATCTATTTCTTCAGTATAAGGGTATTAAAGGTTACGGAGAGAAGGCGGGGACGGGGTACTGAACTTTAAGATCAGCCATGATCTCGTTGAATGGCGGAGCAGGCTCGAAGGGTCGAATGACCTACTCCTGCTCCTATCTTCTATGTTTCTATGAACCCTCTCCAATGCCAACACATCCTTTCTTAAATCAAGAACCCTAAAGATACTACCTCCTCTTCCTCTCAGACCTGCTGGGAACTTGGTCCTCTTGGCTTGAACTTGTTACCTCTTCGGTTTGTGGACACAATGCACAGAAACGTGGCAAATGTTTACCTTGTTTATTGATACGAATCACACCAGATTCCCTTACAGGACCGGAACACTGCAGCAGGTCTCAGCAGAAGCAGTACCGACCTTGCCATCCTGTTTGTGAGAGGTGGTGGGGGGGGGGAAGAGAGAGAGAGAGAGAGAGAGTGCAGGGGAAGCAAACATCATGGCCACCATTATTGTGGCCAACAGCGACTGTAAGGATTGTTTACCAACCAACTCTGGTTGAGGAAAAGCATCACAGTCTAGATGTAGTGTTAGTTGTACATGAATCAACAGGCCTGATGATGCCTTTACTCCAAGGCCCAGAGGAGTATATCACGTTGGAGAGCTGGGCCCTTTCCACTAGGTTGGCTGTTCCCATCCGTCCCCCACACCAAGGATCAGTGAGCCACCAAAGAACAATCACAGGCATCTCTCTCCCCTGTGGATGTCCCTTGTGTGACTGAGTTCACGCACAAGACTCACACAGTGACACTTCACACAGTTAGGGTGGGTGGAGTTCAGCTGCTGTTAACTGAGGGCACCTGGGTCCACCTCACTTTACCTTCGCCTTTTTGGGAAAACGTGGTCACTCTCATTCCCTGGCTGTTTGCAAGTTCGAGTAGGGACTCTGGGGGAAGCGGTAAAAGAGGATGAGAGCCCAACTAACTGTTGGTCACCTCCCAAACAATCCAATACAAAAGATCAGAGAATGTAAAAATACAGATTTTTTCTCTAATATATACACACACATGTAGTATAAAAAGGTGGATTTGAGAATGTTTTGCTTCCCGCGAAACCCTGACCCACCCACTCTCCTCCCTCCCACCCTTGCTACCTCTTCTTTTTCAATTCCTGATCCTGTTACAGGCTGGCATTGGCTGCCCGTAGCAGGTCTCAGCCAAGAACCCACATCAGCTTCACCCACCACAATCAGGGAGCTCTCAAGCTCCTGTCAGACCAATCTAGCGACAGCCCTAACCATGCAGAGTGCCAGAAAACAGTTTATTTGTTTCTAAGAAATTCACAACTTCCAGTCTGTGGGCAGATCAAAATCTTCATGGAACATTTGGGACTGACAACCACCACGTTAACCTGCATATTTAGGAGGTCATTCAGTCCGTCAAGGGTGCTGGTCAGGGACAAGAGGAGATCATTCAGCTGCTTAAGGATGTCAGACAGGTGGCTACTCAGCCTCTTGAGCCTGGCACTGGAACAGGAGGCCGTTCGGAGCCACAGGTTGCTTCGCAAAACGAGAGGCAGCAGAAATTGGCCAATTCAAGTCTTTGTGTCCTTCAGGAGGGTAAAGACAGCCTTATTCCTCAGAGCCCAATGTCCAAATGGCAGAGCGGATGGTTCTTCTCTGCAGGTCCATCCACTAGAATTTCCCAGAACATACTGACTGGTGCCGTCCATGGGACTGGAGTTTTGGGGAGGAGGGGAGTGGGCCAAGGGTTTAAAAAAAAAATTCAGGTGAGGTCGGGGCATATTTACTCCAGCCCCAGACTGTAGTTGATGCCTTGAACTATCCCAATGATCACTGGTTGCCAAGCAACCAAGTAACGTAACCAATCCAGTAACTGGCCATACATTACATGAGGACGCTCCCAGCTGTGAAAGAAGGTTAAAGAAATAACACTTTGAAGCATATGACCGAAAAGGGGAAACACAATCAACTTCCTGAATATGAAGAGTGCACGTCAAGCAGAAGGTGATTCAATGAGTCGGGGATAAAGTTTCTACAAAAACAGACACAATTTCCTCACAGTTTCCTGAACAACAAGGAAGACTGACAAAAAGAATTATTCAGTCTCCCCACCCCCTGCACCATCAGAGAACATTCCATCACAGTACAGGTCCTCCAGCACACAATCTTCTGCCAATTTATGAAAATATGCTTCACAACAATCCAATTCTTCAAGACCTCAGTGGGAAAGAAGTGAAACACAAAAGTCTGGATGAAGTAAAAGCACAAAAGCTGGAGAAACTCAGCAGGTCAGACAGTGTCCTTTATAACGCAACGATAAAGATACAGAACCAACGTTTCGGGCTTGAGCCCTTCATCAAGGTATGAGCAAAATGTCAGCAGGCGCCAGATGAGAAGATCAGTTCTCAATTTACTTTCCTGCCTAATCTCATTGTAATTAGCCCTTCCACAATTAAGCACTTTCCCACTTTGCCTACTCTGTTCCTTGACTGTGGCTATAATAAATAGATTCCCCATATCCGACAAGCAGCAACCTCTTCCCAGACTGTCATTCCCAATGCTCAGTCTGTACAATAACGCCTTGCCTGACCTCACCTACTCCTACCTGTGCCTTTTTGCTGCAACCTTTATCCTATACAGTCACTGTCACAGCCAACACCAGCACTATTTTCTCAACCTCTGCTCACTAAAGCATCTTGAGACAAAGGATTAGTAAGAACATCCCCTCCACAATCTCTATAGTATTGGAGCACCACAGGGCTGCTCTACACACTTTATGCCTACAACTGCATGGCTTGGTTCAACAATAATACCATCTATAAATTACCAACAATATACAATCCAGTGATCATTGGGGGATCAGAAATGGAGAGGGTGAGCAAATTTAAGTTCTTGGAAGATCTTTCCTGGACCCAACACACTAATGACACGTCAGTGCCTCTACTTCCTCAGGAGTTTGTGAAAGTTTAGTTTGACACCAGAAACCCTGGCAAATTTCTACAGAGGTGTGGTGGAAAGTGTGCTGACTGGCTGCATCACGGTCTGGTATGGAGACACCAATACCTCTGAGCGTAAAGCCCTGCAAAAGGTAGTGGACACAGCCCAGGACCATCACAGGCAAATCTCTCGCCACTATCAATAACATCTAAAGGGGACGCTACCGTCGGAGAGCAGAAGCAATGATCAAGGATCCACACCACCCAGCACACGCTCTATCGTGCTGCTGCCATCAGGAAAGAGATCTTGGGGCCACAAGACTCGCACCACCAGGTTCAGGAACAGCTGCTCCCCCTCCATCATCAGACTCTTCAACAACAAACTCAACTCATTTAAGGATTCTTGTGCACTTTACTGATTTTTAACACTTCTCTCTGCATTGTACAGTTTGTATACATACACTCTCTGTCTACACTTCTTTATTTGTTTCCATGTGTACAGTTTTTTTTGCACTACCAGTAATTGGTAATTCTGTCTAGCCCGCAGGAAAAAGAATCTCAAGGATGTACGTGATGTCATGCATGTTCTCTGACAATAAATCGGTGAATAAGTCCCATTCTCGACCTGGCTGCTCCACTTGGGCTCCCCTTTTTGTTGGTGCTGCTTTCTTGATGCTGCAGAAAGAAACACCTATCCCAACCATAAACTACTCTGGGAGCAACAGAAATCAGTCTGAACCATTTAAACAAAACTTTTTTTTGTACTAACTGCAACTGTGAATATTTATCCTTTTATATTTGTCTCTTTTTCTGTCACATGGCACATTATTGTGATTTTATTTATTCAGATCTTGTCAGTTTATTTTCTGATTTGCACAGTTTGTTTAAATTTCTCTCTTTTGCATCCGTATCATTTTGTGAGTACTTTTTTTTGCACTGCTATTAAGTGGTAATTCTGCCGCGCCCACAGGAAAAAGAATCTTGAGGTTGTATGTTCTCTGACAATAAATCTAAACTTTGAACTTCATCTCGTGGACCTTTACAGCTGCGGTGAGAAAGAACGTTGGTACATCTGCACCAGATGGTGGGTGGTTTCCTGCTTGTCTTTGCAGCCTTTCTTAAAAATTGAACAACATTAGCACCATCTCTCCCAGTCTCCAGCACCCCGCTCATGCCTGACAACCATACAAATCTCACTGCCAAGTACGAAAGTCTGCAGACACTGTGACTGTAATAAAAGCACAAAAGTGCTGAAGGAACTCAGAGGTCTTGCAGTGCCCATTGGTGGTAAAGATATCTCACCAATGTTTCAGGTCTGAGCTCGTACCTTAGAGCAAAAAGCAGACAGGCACCTGAATTAAAAGGGAAGGGGCAGGAGCACAGATCAACAGACAAAAGGTGTAATTGGATCTGTATGGAAGGCCAGGAGAGAAGAAAGGTGAGAATTGATTGGGTGTGAGGATGGGGCTGTGAAAGCAGAACTGAGGGAGAGAGACAGAACTAGAGGAAAAGATATATAGGGATAGATGGGGTTGGGAAGCTAATAGAAAGTGGAGGTTGATGTTAATGCCATCTGGTTGGAGGGTGCCTAGACGGAAGCTAACTGAAAGTGGAGGTTGATGTTAATGCCATCTGGTTGGAGGGTGCCTAGACGGAAGCTAACAGAAAGTGGAGGTTGATGTTAATGCCATCTGGTTGGAGGGTGCCTAGACGGAAGCTAACAGAAAGTGGAGGTTGATGTTAATGCCATCTGGTTGGAGGGTGCCTAGACGGAAGATGGTCTTGCTGAATTCCTCCACCATTTCTGTGTTATTAATACACATATCTCTGCCAGGGGACCTGCAATTACATCCCAAGCTGGCCCTAGCATTCTGGGATCAGACCACCTCCTCTTCTGTAATATGGATTTCACTACCTTGAGTTTTCCAGCCACCATGACTTTCTCCAAGAGAAATACTCATTTTGAGCCTTCCACTCTCCCTGCGGAAGGCAGAGAGGGGAGGAGAAGGGAAGATGCATCTGGTGATGGGATCATGGAGTAGGTGGTGGAAATGGCAGAGGAGGATGTGCTGGATGGGGAGGCTGGTGTAGTGGTAGTGAGGGCAAGAGGAAATCCTGTACTTGTTGTGCATGGGAGCAGGTGTGCGGGTAATGGATTTGTGAGCAAGGGCAGAGTTGATGGCGGTGGAGAGGAAGCTGACTGAATACCAGTGAGTGGAACCAATTTGACATGAACTTTCACAGTAGAATTAAATAAGGGAGAAAATCTCTATGATTGAGTGAAAAGAAATTGCAGAACTTTCAAAGAACCAACAGAGGTTGATGAGTTAAATAGTGTCCATTCTGAACAAGGATCATGAGACACAGCAGATGATGGAACACCAAGCAACAAACTTCCATTCTAAGAACTGTGTTTGCCACACAACTTGTCAGCTTCTCTTCCACCAAGAATGCTATATTAAATCAAAATTCCTTCTTGCATTGACCTCTCTCTTTATTAGATTAAATAAGCATCTTCAGCTACCTACTGTGCAAAACCCACTGGTCAAAAAAATGGTGTAGTTCCAGCCCACAAGTCATTACTTGGGCTGCTGCAGGGAGAGAGACTTTTGGCCAGGGAGATTCATTGCTCTTGTATTGAGAAGGCGTCGAGTTTGCATGTAGGAATTACGTCCTCAAACAGTGCACACTCGTATCTTCAGCCACTCAACACGCCATCATTGCAAGGGAGTTTTGGCACTGAAAGTTTCCAATCCAGTTCTGGGAACTTCTGAATAAGATTTTTTTTTTAACAAAGCAGTTTCATTGCCGAGTCCCAGAAATCTCAGTGTGACTGACCAAATCAGGAATAGGGGAAGGCACCAGTAGGCATTTCAGTAAGGCTATTTGATGTGGAGACCAGGACTTGTCAATCCACTCCCCTTAGTTTTACTGTGTGAAAACTGGCCCTCAGCCCTACCTACCTGTGCGACCAAATTGCCAACCCAACTTAGTTTCATTTGTCTGCATCTTGCCAATACCCCTCAAAACCTTTCCTATCCATGTATCTGTCTAAATTCTTTTTAAACATTTTAATTGTACCTGCCTCTAACACTTCCTTCTATACACTCACCATTCAAACCCTGGCACTGTAACAGCATTGTGCTAAATGCTGCCCATGACCTCTTGCTTCAGACTTCCCTCCCCTGGGAAAAAGTCGGTAATTGTTTACCATATCCATACCCTTCCCTCCACCTCCCACTCTCCAGGAGACAAGTCCCAGCCTATCCAGTCTCTGCTTCCAATTCAAGCCCTTCAGTTTTATTACTAGTTTCTAATTTTACTAGTCTAATTACTAGTCATTACTAGTCTCTAATTTTACTAGTCTAATTACTAGTCATTACTAGTCTCATTAATTTTACTAGTCTAATTACTAGTCTCTAATTTTACTAGTCTAATTACTAGTCATTACTAGTCTCTAATTTTACTAGTCTAATTACTAGTCATTACTAGTCTCATTAATTTTACTAGTCTAATTACTAGTCATTACTAGTCTAATTACTAGTCATTACTAGTCTCTAATTTTACTAGTCTAATTACTAGTCTCTAATTTTACTAGTCTAATTACTAGTCATTACTAGTCTCATTAATTTTACTAGTCTAATTACTAGTCATTACTAGTCTCTAATTTTACTAGTCTAATTACTAGTCTCTAATTTTACTAGTCTAATTACTAGTCATTACTAGTCTCTAATTTTACTAGTCTAATTACTAGTCATTACTAGTCTCTAATTTTACTAGTCTAATTACTAGTCATTACTAGTCTCTAATTTTACTAGTCTAATTACTAGTCATTACTAGTCTCATTAATTTTACTAGTCTAATTACTAGTCTCATTAATTTTACTAGTCTAATTACTAGTCATTACTAGTCTCATTAATTTTACTAGTCTAATTACTAGTCATTACTAGTCTAATTACTAGTCATTACTAGTCTCTAATTTTACTAGTCTAATTACTAGTCTCTAATTTTACTAGTCTAATTACTAGTCATTACTAGTCTCATTAATTTTACTAGTCTAATTACTAGTCATTACTAGTCTAATTACTAGTCATTACTAGTCTCATTAATTTTACTAGTCTAATTACTAGTCTCATTAATTTTACTAGTCTAATTACTAGTCATTACTAGTCTCATTAATTTTACTAGTCTAATTACTAGTCATTACTAGTCTAATTACTAGTCATTACTAGTCTCATTAATTTTACTAGTCTAATTACTAGTCTCTAATTTTACTAGTCTAATTACTAGTCATTACTAGTCTCTAATTTTACTAGTCTAATTACTAGTCATTACTAGTCTCTAATTTTACTAGTCTAATTACTAGTCATTACTAGTCTCTAATTTTTCTAGTCTAATTACTAGTCATTACTAGTCTCTAATTTTACTAGTCTCTAATTACTAGTCTAATTACTAGTCATTACTAGTCTCATTAATTTTACTAGTCTAATTATTAGTCATTACTAGTCTCTAATTACTAGTCTAATTACTAGTCTAATTTTTTTCTGCACTCTTTCCAATTTAGTGACATCTTTCTATAGACCCACGGCACATTACCAGCACAAAAACAGGTCCTGGCTTACGCAAGTTGGCACAACATTGTGAGTTGAAGGGCCAAACCAAAGCGATTAGACACACCAAGTTTGACATCAGAGAAGTTTAGAGCATAGAACACTACAGCACAGTACAGGCCCTTCAGCTCTCGATGTTGTGCCTTAAACAAAAATACTAAACCCCCCCCCCTATCCTGTGAACCTCTTTTTCCTCCTTCCATATTCCTAAAAGGCTCTTAAATGCCTTTAATGTTTCAGCCTCCACCCCCACCCCTGGCAAGGCATTCCAGGCCCCCACAATTCTCTGTGTACATTTTTTTTTCTCACCCCTGACGACTCCCCTAAACTTCCCTCCCTTCACTTTGAACACACATCCTCTGGTGTTTGCTGATCCTGCCCTGGGAAACAGGTACTGGCCGTCACCCTATCTATGCCTCTCAGAATCTTGTAGATCTCTCTATTAACCATGTAACAATTACAGTAGGGAAACAGGCCATCTCGTCCCCTCTAGTCAGTACCGATCTAAGTGATCTCCTCTAGTCCCACCTACCTGCACTTTGCCCATAACCCTCCAATCCCCTCTCATCCATACACCTATCCAACTTTTCCTTAAATGACAAAATTGACTTTGCTGCGACCACCTCTTCCAGAAGGTCATTCCACTCAGCCACCACTCTCTGAGTGAAGAAGTTCCCTTTCATGTTACTTCTAAACTTTTGCCCCATCTCTTAACTCGTAACCTCTTGTTTGAATCTCACCTACCCTCAAGGGAAAGAGTCTATTCACATCTACTCTATCTATGCCCCTCATAAATTTAAATACCTCATCAAATCCCCCTCAACCTTCTACACTTCAATGAAAGAAGATCTAATCTGCTCAATCTTTTTTTGTAATCTAGATTCTGAAATCCAGGCAACATTTTAGTCTCTTCTCATCCTTCTACACTCCAAAATGTCCCAGCTCCGCTAACCTTGTCTCATAAGACTTATTTTCAAATCCAGGCAACATCCTGGTAAATCTCCTCTGCACTCTCTCCATAGCTTCCACATCTTTCCTATAATGAGGTGACCAGAACTGATCCAAGTAATTTAGAGAGTTGCGACATAACCTCTTGAACTTGTTACAGAATAATTTAACACAATTATGGAATACAATATATCTGAAGGGGTAAGGTTAGATGGTGGGGGTTTATGTCACACTTCACAAACAGACATCTCATTTAAAATGCAAGAGCTATGCTTAAAGTGAAGCCTTCACTTCTGCCAGTGTCTTTACAGTGATTTTGAAGAGTGCCTATGAAGACTTCATTAGTAGATGTTAATTGGACATGTTGTGAAATTGAAATGGACTATTGTCTTTAGAACAGATGGCCAGGCTCAGAAACAGATTAATCTTTTGCTGGTGCCAGTGATCCAAGTCTGGTTGAAGTTTGTTGTTCTAAGTGGGGTCATGTGGTTTTGGAAACAGAAAGAAAAAACATGCTATTCTCTTTGTGGAGAGAGAGAGAGAGAGAGAGAGAGAGAGAGAGAGAGAGAGAGAGAGTATATTTACAGCAGGAAGAAGTGTTGAAAACTACAAGTTTTGCAGTCCTGCTATTAGACCCCATTTGAAGACGGGTTTTGAGTTCAGAGTTTGGCCTATTCTAAACCCTTGTAGTCAATTACAAGAGGAAGAGGCTGGTTAATGTGTTTCTCCCGAAATAGGGGCAAAAGAGCTCTGTGGTAACTTGGAAGAAGAGGTCATCTTCTGGAAACCCCATGATGGGGCAAGTTTCTTCAGCAAGACACTGAAGTGGCTGATTGAAGGAGATCAGTTTGTGTGGGTCCAATGAAGAACAAATTAAAGCACCAGAGCCTGGTGAAGATCATAAATGTTAAATTCTGTGCACAGTGTGGAAAATTGCCTGATACCAGTGAACTTGGAGAAGTGAAAAGTGAATGAGTGGACAGTGAAACAAAGAACTTTCCTGAACACATACACATTACATACACGTGTGCTTAGAATTAGAAGGGGGTTAAATTAGGTTAGTGGTAATAAGTCAAATATTTATCTTATTATTATGTATGAAGAAAATTAAAGATGTTTTTGTTTAAGTGACCATGGTCTTGTTGAATTTCTATTGCGGCTGGTTTTTGGAGTTTTCTGGGCTCATAACAAACTCATTAATGAATCCCAGCATCCCATAGGCCTTCTTAACTACCTTAGCAACCTGTGTGGCAACCTTGAGGGATGCATGGATTCAGACCCCCAGGTGTCATCCACACTGCCGAGTATCCGACTATTGACCCTGTACTCAGCCTTCTGGTTTGTCCTTCCAAAATGCATCTCCTCACACTATCCTGATTGAACTCCATCTGACATTTTTCTGCCCAACTCTACATCCTAACCTTCGACAACCTTCAGCACCATCTACAACTCTTCCAACCTTCATATCATTTGCAAACTTACTGACCCATCCTTCCCCTTCTTCATCCAGGTCATTTATAAAGATCACATCTTATAAAGATTTAACAAATGAAAACACTGCACACTTTACCCCAAAACTCATCTCACTTAAATCTATTTTTTTTAAATTTAGACAGACAGCACGGTAACTGGCCATTTCCACCCATGAGTCTGTGCTGCCTAATTTACACCCTATTAACCTACACCCCCGGTATGTTTTTGAAGGGTGGGAGGAAACTAGAACTCCTGGGTAAAACTCACACAGACATGGGGAGAACGTACAAGCTCCTTACTGACAGCGCAGAATTTGAACCCCGATCCGGTTCCAATCGCTGGCACTGTAAAGGTGTTGCACTTACCACTACTCCGTGTTGCCTTTGTTGGGGAATGTCACCAAAACAAAAGTGAACACGTTATATGGATCGGAGGGATCAGCGAAGCAGCCATTCTCAACCTTGTTTGGCTATGGCCCCCTTAGGACTCAGCTCAAAGGCTATGGGTCCCCTTCCCTGTGAAGCGGTCAAGTTTAGTTGGTTTCTTCAGGTACTTTTCTCTGACCAAACTACATTAAAAAAAAGATATTTTGTTATTTTATTGCATGGCCCCCTGTTGAGAATGGCTGAGCCAAGGCACAGACAGACAAGCTACAATGGATCAAGAATGATTTTGTCTGAACATTCCCAATCATCAGGTAGCAGTGCCTTAAAAATGCCTTCAAATGCATGGCAAAAAGCACGGAGACATAGAGGTGAGACAGGACATCTCAGTGGGAGCTTTACTCAAATCCACCCATTCCTTTCATCACGTCATTCTGAGTGGGAACAGGGCCTTTGGCCCATACCAATCAAACTGCCCCACCTGCCTACATTTGGTTCATATCCACTAAACACATTTGTGTATCTGTCCAAATGTTTGGGTAACACTGCAATAGAGCCTGCCTCAACCACCTCTTCTGCGAGCCCATTCCACACACCCACCACCCTGTGTAAAAGTTACTCTTCAGGTTCCTGTTAAATCTCTCCCCCTCTTACCTTAAACCCGTGTCCTCTGGTTACCAATTCCCCCACTCTAAGCAAAAGTCTCTCTGCGTTCACCCAATCTATTCCCCTCATGATTCTGTCCACCTCTGTGAGATCACCCCTCATCCTCCTGTGCTCCAAGGAATAAAGCCCCAACCTGTTCCACCTCTCCCAAGGCCCCCAAGTCCTGGCAACATCCTTGTGATAATTTTTTTTGATACATGATATTCTGCCAGAGCACTGATTCTTTTTTCTTGCGTTGTGAAAGGATACGGATTACTGAACATCCTCTTTAGATCCACCTTCTCTTTGCAGTATGGACAGGTCTGTTTCTTCCCCACAATGCACCAGCCTCGAATGCAGAACTCGTGGAACCTGAAGAACCATGATTAAGGAGAAATGAGCAGAGACTGCTGGATTGCAGGTGCAGTGTGAAATGACTGAGAGCCAGCCCGCAATGCGAGGACAGAATGCATCTCCATTAAAGGCATTGACAGCCTGCTGAGCCCACATCGCAGAGAGTAACCTTGTAATGTTGAATGGTTAATTTAGCAGTTCAGAACCACTGATTCTACTGAAGAACGCAAATTCAAGTAATTAAGTAAATCAACAATTTAAAGTTTGACCCAGATCCAGACCATGACCCTACAGTCTCTGAGTTAATACGTAATTTTTTTTTAAATTTTTAAAAATTTTTTTATTTTTCACACCATAAATCACATTAGCCATGATATACACTTTTTCTTTTTCACACATATACAGTGACATTTTCTCCCCCCTCCTCCCTCCTCCCAACCCACCCCCCCCACCCCCCCCTCCCATCCATTTTAGGTATACAATCTAGGTTGCATTAAACCAGTCAGACAATGTTGTCATTCAACAAAAATACACCAGAAATTCTACTGAGTCCATTCTTTTCTTTCCTTCTCCTTCCATCAACTTAGGTAATGTTTGTCCCCGGTAGGTTTTCGCTATTGTATTTAATGTAAGGCTCCCATATTTGTTCGAATATTTCAATATTATTTCTTAAACTATATGTTATTTTTTCTAATGGAATACATTTATTCATTTCTATATACCATTGTTGTATTTTCAAATTATCTTCCAATGTCCAGGTTGACATAATACATTTTTTTGCTACGGCTAGGGCTATCTTAACAAATCTTTTTTGTGCATCCTCCAAATCAATTCCAAATTCTTTGTTTTTTATGTTACTTAGGAGAAAGATCTCTGGATTCTTTGGTATATTGTTTTCTGTTATTTTATTTAATATCTGATTGAGATCTTCCCAAAATTTTTCTACTCTCTCACATGTCCAGATTGCATGAATTGTTGTTCCCATTTCTTTTTTACATCGAAAACATCTATCAGATACTGTTAGGTCCCATTTATTTAACTTTTGAGGTGTAATGTATAGTCTGTGTAACCAATTATATTGTATCATACGTAGCCTCGTATTTATTGTATTTCTCATCGTTCCAGAACATAATTTCTCTCATGTTTCCTTTTTTATCTTTATATTTAAATCTTGTTCCCATTTTTGTTTAGTTTTACCATTTGTTTCCTCCTTCTCCTTTTCTTGCAGTTTAATATACATATTTGTTATAAATCTTTTGATTAACATTGTATCTGTAATCACATATTCAAGGTTACTTCCCTCTGGCAAACTCAAATTGCTTCCTAATTTATCCTTCAAGTAGGATCTCAGTTGGTAATATGCCAGCGCTGTATCTCCAGTTATATTGTACTTATCTCTCATTTGTTCAAAGGATAAGAATCTACTTCCTGAAAAACAATTTGTTAATACGTTATGTTAAAGATGTTCAAGACCTTGGTGAGGGCAAATTTGGAGGATTGTGTGCAGTTTTGGTCACCTAACTACAGGAAAAATACCATTAAGATAGCAAGGGTGCAGAGAGGATTTACTATAATGTTGCCCAGACTTCAGGAACTGAGTTACAGGGAGAAGTTAAACAGGTTAGGACTTTATTCCCTGGAGCGTAGAAGAATGAGGGGAGATTTGATCGAATCGAGGTATTTAAAATTATGAGGGGGAGAGACAGAGTAAATGTAGATCAGCTTTTTCCACTGAGGGGAGGTGAGATACAAACTAGAGAACATGGGTTAAGGGTGAAAGGGGAAAGGTTTAGGAGGAACTTCTTCACACAGAGAGGGGTGGGAGTGTGAAACAAGCGGCCAGCTGAAGTTGTGAATGCGGGCTCAATTTTAACATTTAAGGAGAATTTGGACAGGTCCATGGATTGGATTGGTATGGAGGGCTATCGACTGAGGTGCAGGACAATGGGTCTAGGTAGAATAATAGTTTGGCATGGACTAGAAGGGCTGAAGAGCCTGTCTTCTGTGTTGCATTGTTCTACGGTTCAACAGCAATGTCCACGGTTCATTGTTGTGCTGGGGTTGAGTGCATTACATGGCTTCATCAGGACAAAAGGCTGGGGCCCTTCATATCGTCTGGATGCTGTGTGGTCTACTGAATTTCTTCACCACCTTTGTGATTTGCATGTGATTCAATAATGTCATTCTGACAAAGAAAGGAGCAGGTTTTGCGAACCCACTGCTCCAGACTCTCTGACGTGAATGAGTCAACTGCCTCTTGGATAAGGCACAGCAGGGATGGACAATAAATACTGATACTCAATGACTTTCACATCCTGTGAATAAAAATAATGAATCAGCCCGGCAGATGTCAATGAGTCAGTTAATCTGAGCCACGACCTAACCCTAACCCTACTGAATGGTGTCATTGTAATTCAGCTCCAAGAGAGTCTGGTACTATTGCATGGCTTATAGAACACTACAGCACAGTATAGGCCCTTCGGCCCTTGATGATGTTCCAAAAAAAGTACTAAACCCTTCCTGCCTTGTAACCCTCTATTTTTCTTCTTAATTGTTCCTCATGTTCCAGCCTCCATCATCGTCCCCTGGCAAGGCATTCCAGGCCCCCACAACTCTCTGTGTAAAAAACCCACCCCTGACGCCTCCCGTAAACTTTCCTCCCTTCACTTTGTACACACATCCTCTGGTGTTTGCTAATCCTGCCCTAGAAATAAGGAGCTGGCCATCTACCCCATCTATGCTTCTCAGAATCTTGCAGACCTCAATTAAGTCACCTTTCATCCTTCTTCGCTTGAAAGAAAAAAATGTCAGCTCTGCTAAGACTTAATTTGCCTCATAAGACTTATTTTCCAATCCAGGTAACATCCTGGTAAATCTCCTCTGCATCCACTCCATAGCTTCCATCCATGGATCCAATAGAGAGCTAGGATAGGAAATGGAATGTATCACCTTGTTAGATGACACAGGGCAGAAGTAGATTTAAAAGAAATTATTTTACCCCCCCCCAACTATTATTACTGGGGATCAAATTCATTGAAATTCTGAGATCTAGTCAGGAAATTATATTGACACAATACCTGCAACTCCACAGGGCAGAGGAACAAAAATAGGCCATTCAGCCAATTGAGTCCACTCCGCTATGTAATACAAATTGATCCATTTTCCCACTCAGTCCCACTGCCCGGCCTTCTCCCCATAACCTTTGATGCCCGGGCTAATCACAAACCTCTCAATCTCTGCCTTAAATAACTTGGCCTCCACAGTTCACCACCTTCTGGCTAAAGAACTTCCTCGAAGCACACGCCCTTCAATCCTGAAATTGTGCCTTCTTGGCAGGACAGGGCCCAGGGAGATGTGCATTATATTCAGCCTGCACTGTACTCTAAGAGAGTTCATTGCTACAGAGATGGGTCTGCACTGGGGGAGGGCAAGAGACCAATCCTCAAGAGTATGGTTGGAGGAGGCAAGGTCATACTAAGGTTGCAAGATGCAGATGAAAGCTTTACATCAGAAAGTTTTCAGACTAGAGCCAGTCTTGGGCAGTGAGCATTAAGAATGACAAGCAGACCAGAGATTAGTTAGACTATGCAAAATACGTTGGACTAAGTTTGAATAGAAGGTGAAAACATCAAAACAGAGGCAGACAAGTGTAGAAATGCATACCAAGCAGCATTTGTGGAGATAACATTTGAGCAGAACAGTTCGTGTAGCAATTAGCGCAACATCTTTACAGCACCAGCGATCAGAACCAGGGTTTGAATCCTGCGCTGTCTGTAAGGAGTTTGTATGTTCTCCCCGTGTCTGCATGGGTTTTCCCTGCGGACTCCGGTTTTCTCCCACTGGGGCTGTAGGCTAATTGGGTGTAAATTGGGCGACAAGGATTCGTGGGCCAAAATGGCCTGTTACCATGCTATATGTCTAAAGTATTCCATACTCATAGAGGTTTTGGCACATTGACCTTCATAAATCAAAGTATTTAAAATGCCCTTGGCCACGGAGAGGTGCCAGAGGATTGGAGGGTAGCTCATGTTGTGCCATTGTTTAAAAGGGCACCAAAAATGTACCAGGTAATTATAGGCTGGTGAGCCTGATGTCAGTGATGGGTAAATTATTGGACGCAGTTCTGAGAGATGGTATATATGACAATCATGGGCTGATTAAGGACAGTCAGCATGGCTTTATGTGATAGGTCATGTTTAATGAATCTTATAGAGATTTTTGAGGAGGTTATCAAGAAGGTAGATGAAGGAATGGCTGTGGATGTTGTCTATATGGACTTTAGTAAATCCTTTGTCAAGGTCCCACATGGAAGGTTAGTTCATGAGATTCAGACACTGGGTATTGAAAGAGAGCTTGTGTGGGAGAAAAGAGAGAGTGGTAGTGGATGGTGGCTTCTCAGATTGGAGGCCTGTGATTAGTGGTGTGCCTCAGGGATCTGTGTTGGGTCCATTGTTGTTGTTGTCTACATCAATGAGCTGGATGATAATGTGGTGAATTGGATCAGCATGTTTTCTGATGACACTAAGATTGGAGGCGTTGTGGACAGTGAGGAAGATTTTCAAACCTTGCAGATGGATCTGGACCAACTGGGAGAATGGGCCAAAAATGGCAGATGGAGTTTAATTCAGACAAATGTGAAGTGATGTATTTTGGAAGGGCAAACCAAGGTAGGACATACACAGTAAATGGTTGGGCACTGAGGAGTGTGGAGGAGCAAAGAGATCTGGGAGTACAGGTACATTGTTCCCTGAATGTGGCATCACATGTGGACAGGATTGTAAAGAAAACCTTTGGTATCTTAGCCTTCATAAATCAAAGTATTGAGTACAGGAGTTGGGATGTTAAGTTGAAGTTATTTAAGACATTGGTGAGACCAAATTTGGAACATTGTGTGCAATTCTGGGTGCCTAACTACAGGGAGGAGATCAATAAGATTGAAAGAGTGCAGAGAAGATTTACTAGGATGTTGCCAGGTCTTCAGAAGTTGAGTTACAGGGAAAGATTAAACAGGTTAGGACTTTATTCCTTGGATTGTAGATGAGGGGAGATTTGATAGAGGTTTACAAGATTATGAGAAGTATAGACAGAGTGATGTGAGTAGGCTTTTTTCACTTAGATTGGGGAAGTACAAAAGGTCATAGTTTTTAAATGAAAGGGGAAAGATTTAGGGGAACATTAGGGAGAAGTTTTTCACTCAGGGAGAGGTGAGAGTGTTGAATGAGCTGCCCATCTGATGTGGTGAATGCGGGTTCGATCGTGTGTTTTAAGAATAAATTGGATAGATACATGGATGGGAGGGTTATAGAATGGGAGCAGGTCAGCAGAACTAGGGAGATGATGGCGGCACAGACTGGAGAGACTGAATGGAGTACAGGAGTTAGGATGTTACGGCAAAGTTGTATAAGACATTGGTGAGGCCAGATTTGGGGGATTGTATGCAGTATTAGTCACTTAACTACAGGAAAGATATCAATAAGATGGAAAGACATCAATAAGATAGAAAGAGTGCAGAGAAGATTTACTAGGATGTTGCCCGGACTTCAGGAACTGAGTTACAGGGAAAGGTTAAGCAGGTTAGGACTTTATTCCCTTGGGCGTAGAAAATTAGGGGAGATATGATTGAGGTTTATAAAGTTATGAGGGGTCCAGATAAGAGTAAATGTAGATAGACTTTTTCCAATGAGGGCAGGTGAGATACAAACAGAGGACATGGGTTAAAAGTGAAAGAGGAAAAGTTTTAGGGGAACCTCTTCACACAGAGAGTGGTGGGGGTGTGGAATGAGCTGCCAGCTGAAGTGATGAATGTGGACAGAATTTTAACATTTAAGAAGAATTTAGGCAGGTACATGGATGGAAGGGGTATGGACTGGGTGTAGGACAGTGGGACTAGGTAAAATAATAACTCGGAACATTTTCTGTGCTGTAATGCCTATTTCAATTCTGATAAAGGACAACCCAAAATGTTTCTCTATCTGGAGATGATACCCACTCTGCTGAGTGTTTCCAGCATTCTTTTTTCTTTAGAATCTGTACCTTTGTAGGTTTCTGAAATAGACAATGTTGGGGAGCCAAAGAAGGGAATTGGAGTATATCAGCATCTCAGGGAGTTACCAGAAGCCAAATACAATAGTTAAATAAAGAAAGTATAGTGTGCTTGCAATGAGAGACAGGATTCCTAGCGTATGGACAGAATCTGTCATCAGATCAGGGTAGAAGGGCCAGAATACTCAAACTCCATTCCACCAGATCATCGACATGGTTTAGCACAACACTGATACACCGCCAGTGACCAGAGTTCAAATCTGGAGTTGTCTTTAAGGAGTTTGTTCCTTCTCTCAGTGTCTTTGTGGATTTCCCCAGGTGTTCCGATTTCCTCCCACCCTTCAAAATGTACAGGGTTGTAAGCTGATTTGGATGTAATTGGGCAGCATGGGTTTAAATGGCTGGAATAGGTTTCTATCACACTGTAAACAAAATGTAAAAATAAAAAATTCAGAAAATCAGTAGGACTTTTCCATATGACTGAGGGGTTAATCATTTAACTACTGCTCAGGGGCATGGGAAGTAAAGATGAAGGGACATGAAGGAATTGGAGGTGTTTTATTTTACAATTTTTTAAGGTGGCATGACAAATTGATAATGTAGTTATAAAAATGCATAGGGTACTTGGATTTGTTCAGAGGTGCATGAATACAAATGAAACATCTGTTTGACTGATATGAAATGCATTCAAGTGGCTGGCCACACTCTGGGAAGGATGGAGAGAAATTACAGCATAGAACAATACAGGATAAGCCCTTCTTGGCCAAGCACGATGACAAATTAAACTATGACGGCACAGATGGCGTACCAGGTGCCACCAGGATCGAATCTGGTGCCATAAGGAGTTCATACGTTCTCCCTGTGTCTGCGTGGGTTTCCTCTGGGATCCCCCCATGATTCAAAAATCAGAGGGAAATCAGAGCACCCGGAGGAAATAGGGTTGTAGGTTAATTTGGGTGTAACTGGGTGGCACAGGTTTAAATGTCCTGAACTAGCTTCTACTGTGCTGTTAAAAAAAAATTAAATTTGAAGTGTGAATGTCTTCTGCCTGTACTTGATTCAAATCCCTCTATTCCTTGCATATTCATGTCTGTCTGGAAGTCTGATAAACACCCTCTAAGTGTTTCCAGTACTATCCTAGCAGCCTGTCCCAGTCACCCACCAACCCAGTTCAGGCCCTTCAGCCTATGACATTGTGCAGACCTACACCAACCTACTCAAATTAATAAACCTTCCCTATCTCACTCTCATAACCCTCTATTTTTTTCTACATCCACGTGCCTGTCTTAGTGTTTGAAATGTCCCTATTGTTCCAGCCTCCCCAGCAATGCATTCCAGGCACCCACTGCACTGTGTAAAAAAAGCCTACTTCTGACATCTCTCCTAAACTTTCCTCCCCTCACCTTAAACAGATCTCTGGTGTTTGCTACTCTTGACCTGGGAAAAAGGTGCTGACTGTCCACCCTATCTATGCCATCTTTGACATTTTTTGCCATCTTTGACATTTTTATCCTGGGGAAGGAGAAAAATTGACTTTCTACCTTATCCATGCTCCTTGTGAACTTCTACCACCTCAGCTTCTGATGCTCCAGAGAAAATATCTCAAATGTATCCAACTTCCCCTCTAGTTCATATTCTCTAATCCGGGCAGCATCTTGGTAAATAGCTTCTGTACCTTACTGAAGCATCCACATTTTTCCTGTAAATGGGGTAAACAGAATCGCACACAATTCTCTAAGTGGAGCCTAACCAAAGATATATATCAATGCAACATGACTTCCTTGCTTTTATATTCAATGCTCCACCCAGTGAAGGTCAGCACCCCATGCCCCTTCTTTACCACCCAATCTACTTGTGTGGCCACTTTCAGGGAGTTCTGGACCTGAACCCCCATATTTCTCTCCACATCAATGTTGTTACGAGTCCTGTTATTAACTTTCTTCTTGCATTTAACCACCCAAAGTGGAACATAGAACACTACAGCACAGTACAGGCCCTTCAGCCCTCGATGTTGTGCTGACCTAACATATACATTTTTTTTTAATTGAAACCCTCCCTACCTCCTCTATTTTTCTTTCAGCCAAGTGCCTGCCTAAGAGTTTTTTAAATGCCCCTCTTGTTCCAGCCTCCACCACCAACCCTAGCAATGCATTCAAGGTCCACAACTCTGTGTAAAAAAAGTATCTCTGATGTCTCTCCACTCCCCAAAACTTTCCTCTGTTCAATTTGTACAGATATCCTCTGGTGTTGGCTACTCCTGGCCTGGGGAAAAGGTGACTGCCTTATCTATGCCTCTCACAATCTTGTAGACCTCCATTAAGTCTCCTCTTATTTCTTCTATGCTCCAAGGAGAAAAGTTCCAGCTTTGCTAACCTTGGCTTATAAGACTTGTTTTCCAATCCAGGCAACATCCTGGTAAATCTACCCTCTGCCCTCTCCATAGCTTCCACATCCTTCTTGTAATGAGGTGACCAGAACTGAACACAATTCTCTAAGTGCGGTCTCACCAGAGATTTATAGAACATTCTTGTTTGGATCAACTTCAATGCAAGAGAGAAAACAATCCAAGTTAGTCCAACTGTCACACTCTTTGATCCAGGCAATATCCAGGTGAATACATTTTAAATAGTTATAGACAAAGATAGCAATGGTCCACAAATTAAAGTCAGTTGTTAGGCGCAAGGCCAAATTTGAAGGCATCAGACAGGGAATTGCGGAGGTTGACTGGGAAAGACTGTTGGCTGATACAGGGATATCTGGCAAGTGGGAGGCTTTTAATATCAAGTCAGTTAGCACAACGCTGTTCCAGCACCAACAATTGGGACCAGGGTTCAAATCCCATGCTGTCTGTAAGGAGTTTGTATGCTCTCCCATATCTGCGTGGGATTTCCCCAGGGGTTCTGGTTTCCTCCCACCGTTCGAAACGTACTGGGTCAATTGGGTGTAATTGGAGTGAAGAGAAAGGCTAGTAGATTCAGGGAACCCTGGTTGATGAGGAACATTTGAGGCCCCGATCAGAAAAGAAAAATGAGGCACATCTCAGGTACAGGGAGTGGGATCAAGCAAATACCTTGGAAAATACAAGAAATGTCAGACTACACAAGAGGGAAATCAAGAAAGGGAAAAGAGGACACAAGATAGGAGTTTCCTTTAAAGCCAGAGCCAAGAGACTCTATGGATCATCAGGGCAAAAGAGTAAGCAGAGAGAGAATTGGTCCCCTTCAGGATCAACAAGGCTGTCTAAGTGTGGAGTCACAGGAAATGGGCGAGGTCGTAAATTAATGCTTCTCATTGAAGTGTTTTCTGTGAAAAAGATTATGGAAGCAGAGGAAATGTGGCAAATAAATAGTAGACTTTTCTCCCTGGAGTATACGGGGCCAAGAGGGGAGCTGAAAGTAAAATGCTGAGGTGTACAGGTAAAGTAAATAGTCTACCTTGGGTAGAGGACTTGAAAACTAGAGAGCATAAATTAAGGTGGGATGGGAAAGATTTCAAAGGAACTGGAGGAGAAACCATTCCACAGACAATGCTATAGGCTTGCTCCTTCACTCCATCCTGACCCACCTGGAGAACACCACCTCATACGTTCGACTGTTATTCATCAACTTCAGCTCCGCATTTAATACGATCATTCCCCAGAGAAACTATCCTCGCTGGGACTCAACACCCCTCTCTGAAACCCCATTCTGGATTTCCTAATGGAAAGAGCACAACCTCTGTGTTGGTAGCAGAAGGCTGAGCACCGTCACGCTGAACACTGGTGCACCTCGGGGCTGTGTGCTCAGCCCGCTCCTGTTCACGCGACTGACTCACAACTGCATCACCAGATCCAGCTCTAACAGATGACATAACGGTGGTTGTTTCATCAACAACAATGATGAGTCGTACTACAAATAGCTGGAAGATCTCATGATATGGTGTGAGAATAACAACCCAAGTCTCAACGTGGTCCAGACAAAGGTGATGATGGTAAACTTGAGGACCAGGAACGAATACCCTCCACTACACATCAATAACTCGGTAGTGGACAGAGTAGAGAGCACCAATCTTCTTGGAGACCACTTAACTAATGATCTATCCTGGACACTCATCTCCTCACTTGTCAGGAAGGCACAACAGCGACTGCATTTCCTGAGAAGACTGAAGCGGGCGAGACCACCGGCCACCATCACGTCAACCTTTTACAGGAGCTGCATTGTGTGTATTCTGGCCGGAAGCATCAATGTGGTACGGCTGCCATAGAGAATATTCTCAACCTGCTGAGGGCGAGATCAAGGGGTTGAAGGCCAGTGATCCAGATCTCTACAACAAGTCCACGTATGACCTGCGGAAGGCTATCTCAGCAACAAATAAGTAATTCTGGGGGAAGCTAGAGTCGGAGACAGACACTCCTCAGGGATCGAAGGCCATTACGTCCTACAAAGCGAGATCAAACACTATAATGGCTGTGATGAGCTGAACCTTTTCTCTGCTCACTTTGAGGAGAACTCACTGTACCCCTGCAAAGGCTGAGAACCCTGTGATGCTGTAACTGTCTCTGAGGCCAATGTCAAACATCGTTCGAGAGGGTGAACCATCAAAAGGCATCAGACCCTGAAGGCAGGTTTCTGAAAATCTGTGTCAAACAACTAGTCAGCGTGCTCAAGGACATTTTCAATCTTTCACTGCTGCAGACAGGTTGGGGGGGGGTTCCCACCTGCTTCAATCATCTTGGTGCCCAATAAGAGTAGCATGAGCTGCCTCAACGACTACCATCCAGTGGCACTAACTTCTACTGTGAGGAAATGCTTCGAGAGGCTGGTCATGGCCAGAATTAACACCGACTGAAATAAAGGTCTGGACCCACTGCAATTCACCCAACACCACAATCTCTCCACAGCAGATGCAACATTGCTGGCTCTCCATTCAGCTCTGGATCACCTAGACAACAGCAACTCATACATCCGGCTACTCTTCATCCACTGCAGCTGAGCCTTCAACACCATTATTCTCTCAGTGCTGGTCAACAAACTCTACATCTCCTCGGAACTGGATCCTTAACTTCCTCATCGGAAGACCCATAGTCGGTACATATTGGAAACGACATCTCCTCACTGACAATCAACACAGATGCACCTCAAGGATGCGTGCTTAGCCCACTGCTCTACTCACTCCACACCCATGTGTGGCCAGGCACAATTCAAATGCTTTCTACAAGTTTGCCGATGACACCATGGTCATCAACAGAATCACAATTGACAATGAGGAAATGTACAGGAGGGAGATAGATCAGTTAGTTGAGTGGCATCACAACAACCTTATACTCCATGTTAGCAAAACCAAGAAGATGACTTCAGGAAGAAATCAGAATATGACTCAGTCCTCATTGAGGGAGTCAGCGGTGGAGAGGGTCAAGAACTTCATATTCCTGGTATCAACATCTCTGTGGATCTGTCCTGAAGCCTCCATATTGATGCAACCTAAAACCCCCAGTTATACTTTGTGAGGAGTTTGAGGCTCAGTATGTTAACAAAGAATTTTGAAAACCTGTCCTGTGGAGAGCATTCTGTCTGGTTGCATCACTGTCTGGTTTGAGGGCGCCAATGCTCAGGACAGGAAACAAAAAGCTCCACAGGGTTGTTAACTCAGTCTGCACCAGACTTCACTCCATCGAGGACATCTACAAGAGCCAGTGTCTTAAGAAAGAGGCCTCTATCACCACCACCCAGGCCATGCTCTCCTCACTCTGCTCCCATCGGATAAAGGGTACAGGAGCCTGAAGACGAGCGCTCAGCAGCACAAGGACAGCTTCTTCCCTGCTGCCATCAGATTCCTGAATGAACCAAAGTCACTGCCTCCCTTTAACTTTTTCTTGCATTATTTTATTTACTTTGAAACGTGGTTTTTATAGAAATATTTGCCCTGTGACGCAGCCACAAAACAATGAATTTCATGACATGTTCATAACAATAAATTCTGATTCTGAATTGGATCAGAGGTCAATCCACAGAAATGAGAGAGTATCACCAAGGCCTACATTCCTCACCCCCTCCCCAATGGTGTGATCTACTGGGATCGTTGTCTGAAGAGGGTGCACCAAATCATTGAGGACCCCTTTACTCTGCACTCAGCATCTTTCAGCTGTTCCCATCAGGAAAGATGCCAAGGTCAAGTGGAAAGCACATGCGCTGGGGTAGCTCAGCAGGTCACACCGCATCCATTTTATTCCTGACAAGGGGCTCAGGCCTGAAACATTCATCACCTTTTACTTCCTCTGGATGCGGTGTGACCTGCTGAGTTTCTCCAGCACACTTAGAAATAAAATATTGCACCTTGATCCAACCTTCACTTGCAGCTCCTTTCAATTCATGAAAAGGTACTTCTGTGACAATGCAAAACAAACATGATAGGAAGGGTCAGGTTTGGAGTGAAACACGGAAGTCTGCAGGTGCCACGATTACAGTATAAACACAGAACTGCTGGAGGAACTCAGCTGGTCTTGTAGTGTCCTTGGGAGGTTTGATGTATAACTGATGGTTTGGGCCTGAGCCCTTCTTCAAGGTATGAGTGAAAAAAAGGCACGTGTCAGAATAAAAAGGCTGGTGGGGTGGGGGGTGGGGGGGGAAGGAAAGAAAGAACAGGGGAGGAGCACTGGGGGAAGAACACAGACCAACATACAAAAGGTGATAAATGACCAGTTTAGGAGCCCTGTGCTCCATCTCTTCCAAAGGATACACATGATTACAGGATAGCTTGTAGGTGTTCTCTATGATCCCTTCCTCGTTGACGTCCACAAAGATTTTTTGGCCGCAGACGGCACAGATCTCATTGGAGAGGTGTTTGGTTGGCATTCCTGATGCATTGTAGTACTGCAAGGCAAAAAAAAACTTAAAACCAGCTGGAAATTACTCACCCCTACCCTTCAAAAATCAAACAGGCAAGCGTCAGAAAACATTCACACACTCAAACAACAAGGGCTTGCACCTTCAATGTAATAATATGTTCCTAGTCTCTTTACTGTGACAATTATTAGATTAGGTATTGTAAGGTAAAACATCATGAGATGGGAATGTGTAGGGAGTTACCCTGTACAGGGCAGTAACAAGAAGGGGAGGTGTCCTTGTACTCCTGTTAGGTAAAACATCATGAGATGGGAATGTACGGGGCAGTAAAAAAATGTGAATGCATCCTTGTACTTACAAGATAAGAGAGACATTGATGGATTGAGAGGCAGGAAGCTAGCAGGGAAAGGATAGCAACAGTTTTAGTCATTGGACAAGTAATGATATGATGATGTTCTAAGCACGTATCCAAGGGTATAAAAAATCACCATTTTGCTGATAACGGCAGAATGCATTCTCCGACTAACTTTGTTAGTCGCAAGTGTTACAATCCGGTAATAAAGAACAAAGAACCCTGATTTCGACTCAGCCTGGTGTTTGTCTCACTCATTCATGAACAAAGCAGACCTAACAGTATTGAACCACACTGTGGAGCCTTGAGGTTTGAGCAAAATGATGGGGCTTTTGCCTGGGGCAACAATAGTGAATACTGTTTAAGATGAAGGAAGGAAAGTT
Organism: Narcine bancroftii; assembly: GCF_036971445.1. Taxonomy (NCBI): domain Eukaryota; kingdom Metazoa; phylum Chordata; class Chondrichthyes; order Torpediniformes; family Narcinidae; genus Narcine; species Narcine bancroftii. Next base: position 212,543,539 of record NC_091475.1, read on the forward strand.
TAGGGGAGATGTAAGAGGTACTTTTATTTTTATACAGAGAGTAGTGGGTGCCTAAGGAACCCCCTTGTTTCATCTTAAAGCTGTGTTCTCACTTTTGATGGTTGTGGAAAATCTTGCTTTCCGAATATTTATCACCTACATTCCAAAGCAACCTGGGCACCAGGATGTAGCCTGACGTGTGAGATTGCTGAACCACACACGGCAGTGGGACAAGTCGAAGGATACCAAACAATCCGCTGCTGGAACTCCTGATGAAGGGTCGACCCAAAATTTCAGCCACTCTTTCTCTCCCACTGATGCTCTAGCAGATAGTTTTTTGCTCCAGATTCCAGCCTCTGCCGTCTCTCGTGCACCCCAAGCTTCAGAGTTGTCTTTGCAGACATAGAAGACATGCTGCAGATGGCATTAAGGTTTCTTGTCGATGGTAACCACTTGATAGCTATGGCGATGGTTTTGAAGACAAACCTAACTGAACAATCGTTAAGTTTCCTCTTGGTGGAGATAGTCACTGGTGAGACGTCATGTATTATGAGCAGTTTTGGGCTTCTCATTTATGAAAGGATGTGTGTACAGGGCAAGTTCATAAAGATGATTCCAGGAATGAAAGGGTTATCATATGAGGAACATTTGACGGCTCTTGGTCTGAACTCATTGGAATTTAGGAGAATGAGGGAGGATCTCATTGAAAAATTTCAGTTGTTGAAAGGCATGGATAGGGTAGATGTGGAAAGGTTATTTCCTATGGATGAGTGGACACAACTTCAGGATTGAAGGGTGTCCGTTTAGAACAGAGATGTGAAGGAATTTCTTCAGTCAGAGGGTGATGAATCTGTGGAATTTGTGGCCACAGGCAGTAGTGGAGGCCAGGTCATCGGGGGTATTTAAGTCAGAGATTGATAGGTTATTGATTAGCCAGGGTATCAAAGGTTATGGAGAGAAGGTCAGGCAGTGGGACTGAGTGGGAAGTGGAAAAGCTCCTGATTAAATGGCAGGGCACGATGGGCTGAAAGGCCTACTTCTGCCCATATGTTTTATGGTAATTGATTAGTACCTGTGTGGTACTCATCACTTTTCAGGCCATACCTGAAATAAGAACAGAAAACGCTATGAATACTCAACAGTCAAACAGCATCTGTGGAGAGAAAATCTTGACACAGCAGGTCAAAGAAGTAGCAGGGTGAGGATGGCGAGATGGATGCATCCGATAAAGGAAATGTTTCTGCGAAGCTGAAGTCAGGGCTACCATACTGATGGTGTTTATGGAGCAACTTTGTTCATAGATTAATGATGGCAATTAGAGAGAAGGTAAAAAGGGGAAAGATTGTTAGAGAATTGAAACAAAAAAGAGAACTTGGAAAAATTCAAATTTATTGATATGTGCATCAACATGGAGTTATTTTGCAAGCAGACCAGTTATCACACAAAACATCAGAGTAGAACAAAGGGATTTAAGAGTTCTGCTACATCATTCCAAGAAAGTAGACAGGATGATGAAGTAAGCATTTGGTACCTTGGCCTTTATGTATCAGAATACTGAATACAGGAGTAGGGATGTCATGTTGAAGTTGTATAAGGCATTGGGGAGGTCAAATTTGGAATATTGTGTGCAGTTTTGGTGGCCAAATTACAGGAAGGATATAACCAGTATAAAGAGAGTGCAGAGGAGGTTTATGAGAATGTTACCGGGTTTCAAGGTTTGAGTTACAGGGAAAGGTTGAGCAGGCTGGGACATTATTCCCTGGGCATAGAAAGTTGAGGGGTGATTTGATAGAGGTTTTCAAAATTATAAGGGGGATGGATAGAGTCAATGTGGACAGGCTTTTTCTATTTAAAGAGGGGGAGATTCAAACAAGAGGACATAAAATGAGATTGAAGGGGAAACGTTTAGGGGAAACATGAGGGGGAATTTCTTCACTCAGAGGGCGGTGGGAGTGTGGAATGAGTCTCTGACCAAAGCGGTAGATGTGGGTTTGATTTTAATATTTAAAGAAAAGTTGAATAGGCATATGGATGAGAGAGGTGTGGAGGGTTATGGGCCAGGTGCAGATTAATCAGACTAGGTGGGAGAAAGTGTTCAGCATGGATCAGAAGGGCTGAACTGGCCTGTGTCTGTGCTGTAATTGTTATATGGTTATAGTTACAGAGAGATCTGTTGGGTCAGAATGAAGGGAACATAATTTCACTATTTTGAGATTCATTCAGGAGTCTGAAAACAGCAGGAAACTCTCTTTAAGCTGGTGATGAATCTTCTTCCTGACAGGAGATGGGTGCGAGGCAGGAGGGTATGGGCCTAATGCAGGCAAGTGGAACTAAAGCAGGAGGGCCTGTTGTTGCGGGTCTGTTCCCATGCTATTAAACTTTACGTTGGCTGCTGCTCTTAAGGAGCAGATCGATGGAAAGGGTGTGTACGGTGGCCTGAGGCTCATTCACAACTCTCGGCAGTTTCTTGCAGTGAGGAAGCTGCAGAGGTGACATTACAGATTGTTAACATTACAGCAGAACTAACTGCCGCTGACAGCTCAGAGAAAGCAAGTGGGGTGGAAAATTAAAGTAGCTAGAAGTTCAGGGTGACACAGTGAAGATAGCTCCACCCCACTCTGACCTGTCTGCCTATGGGCTTCTGCATTGTTTTAGCAAGCACCAAACAAGCTTGGGACTAACTTAGGTTGGGAGCTTGGTCAGCATGAATAAATTGGGCTGAAGGGTCTTTTTCCATGCTGCATGGTGCAGTGAATCTCCATCAGCGTGGTCTTATTGAAAGGTTGAGGAGTCAATAGGAGAGGTCTATCCCACCGTATTTTCCTGCATCTACAGAGCGAGTGGAAACTCCAGTGCTCAAGTACTAACTGCAACCAGCTGTTCTCAGCATTATCCACAGAGGCTCATATCCACAGAGGAAGGCGCAACAGTGACTGCACTTGCTGAGAAGACTGAAGTGAGCAAGGCTACCGGCCACCGCCCTACCAAATTTCTACATAACTTCTATTGCGAGCATCCTGTCCGGCTGCATCATGCAGAGAAATGGATTGGAGGTCAATCCACTGGACCGTAAGAACCACAGAGAAGATCACTGGCGTCTCCCTCACCAGCCCCCATCCCCCAAGCCATTGACATGATCTATCTTGATCGTTGTCTGAAGAGGGGGTGCAAAATCATGGAGGACTCCTACCACCCTGCACACAGCATCTTTCAGCTGCTCCCGCTGGGGAAGAAATCCAAGAGGATCAGAGCCAGCCCCGCCAGGCTAAGGAACCACTTCTTCCCACAGGCAGTGAGAATGGGCGACCGAATGAACTGTTCATTGTAACCATCTAAGACTTTACTATTTATTCAACACTATTTATTTGTGTATGCATGTTTGTGCCGGCATGGCGTGCCCGTGCCTGTATTGCGTGTTTATGTCTGTATTGCGTGTCTGTATGTGTGTTTATGTCTGTATTGCATGTCTGTATCCGTGTTTATGTCTATTACATGTCTGTATGTGCGTTTATGTCTATTACATGTCTGTATGTGCGTTTGTCTATTATATGTATTGCATGTCTGTATGTGTGTTTATGTCTGTATTGCATGTCTGTATGTGTGTTTATGTCTGTATTGCATGTCTGTATCCGTGTTTATGTCTATTACATGTCTGTATGTGCGTTTATGTCTATTACATGTCTGTACGTGCGTTTGTCTGTATTATATGTATTGCATGTCTGTATGCATGTTTATGTCTATTACATGTCTGTATGTGCATTTATGTCTATTACATGTCTGTATGTGCGTTTGTCTGTATTATATGTATTGCATGTCTGTATGCGTGTTTATGTCTGTATTGCATGTCTGTATGCGTGTTTATGTCTATTACATGTCTGTATGTGCTTTTGTCTATATTATAAGTATTGTATGTCTGTATGCGTGTTTATGCCTGTGGGCTTTGCACCAAGGAATAGAGAACACGGTTTTGTTGGGCTGTTCTTGTACAATCAGATAATAATGAACTTGATAGCAGATAAAAGTGGGAAGATCATCTCCGTGCATTTATTAAAGCATCAGGCCTGGCTTTAACCAGACTATTATGGCTTAATTTATAGTTTGTTACCTCGTTGTGCACAAGAAAATAGGAGCAGGAGGCTATTCAGCCCCTTGAACCTGGCCCCTCATTGATCATGGCTCATGTATACTGGTTTGTTCCACACCAATTCTTCAATCGCATGATCTTTATGGAATTTGTCTATCTAATTAACTGGCCACCACCCTTTGGGGCAGAGAATTCCAGCAATTCACTACCCTCTAGGAGAAGTTTATAGGATGGGAAAGAGTTAGACAGGGTCCAGAAAAGATTGGCACCTGGGATGAGGGGCTACTTCCACAATAATAAATGGAAAATATATAACTGTTTTGTTTGAACAGAAGCTCAAGGGAGACGTGATAGACGCATAACAAGATAAAGAGTCCAGATAATTTGAGTGGTAAGCTGTTCCTGTTTGAAGGGGATGACTGGAGGTCACAGGCATAAATGGGAAGAGATGGTCTTATTTACTCAGTTCGCGTTCGTGCTGGAGAAACTCAGCACATCGTACCATTCGTGGAAAGCGATGGGGAGTAGACATTTTGAGCCTGAGTCCTTCTTCAGGTGAACATGGAACATAGAATATTGATCACAACAACAAGCCCTTTGGCCTTTATATTTCTTAAAAAAGAACTAAACCCTCCCTATCTCATAAGCCTCAATTTTCCTTCCACCCATGTACCTAAGAGCTTATTAAAATGCCTTTAATGTTCCAGCCTCCACCACCACCCCTGGCAAGGCATTCTAGGCTCCCACAACTCTCTTTTTAAAAAAGATCTTACCCCGATGTCTCCCCTAAACTTCCTCCCTTCACTTTGTACACATATCCTCTGGTGTTTGCTATTCCTGCCCTGGGAAAAAGGCGCTGATCATCCACCCTGTTTATGACTCTCAATCTTGTCGACCTCTTAAATCTCCTCTCATCCTTCTTCACTCCAAAGAGAAAATCCCGGCTCTGCTAACCTTGGTTCATAAGGCACATTTTCCAATCCAGACAGCATCCTGGTAAATCTCCTCTGCCCCCTCTCCACAGCTTCCACATCCTTCCCATCATGAAGTGATCAGAATTGAACACAATACTCCAAGTGAGGTTTCACCGGAGTTGCAAACTCAAACTCCATTTTAATGAACCCCAACATCCCATAGGCCTTCCATGGATGCTACATGACCTGCTGAGTTTCTCCAGCATTTTTGTGAACTGCATTACACCTCCACACCCCCCGAATTCTTGTTTAGATCTGCCATTGCGTAGGCAGATTTGAACAGAGAAGATAATAGAAGGCCATGGAGAAAGAGCTGGACATGGAACGAGCAGGATGCTCTGGTCCTGGAGTTGGGTATCTAACCCCAACCTCCAGATTCAAGACTGGTTTCTTCACTTCTGATACCAGACTCTTCCTCTCACAATGGCAAAAGGTGATACCCTTTCATTCTTTTTAACTGCAGTCTTCTCCATACTCTGCTCTCAGACGACAATTGCACTACTCCCTGCACATCACTGTTCTACATGCTGTAAGAGTTGACTTGCCTGGATAGCACAAAAAACATAGCTTTTTACTGTATTTCGGCACTCATGATAAAAATTCAATTCAATTGATGGAGAGCTGGGAGAGACATGATGGGCTGAATGGCTTCATCCTGTGCTGTAATCATTCTAAGATTCAATCTCATCATCCTAATCAAAGATTCTCATTCATGTCAGAGTTGTGACAAATACTGTGAATGTTAGATAGAGGTTAGTTCAATACAATTTTATTTTACATCAGTTCTATCTTACTCCGCAAAAGCTAAATAAATTGAAATCAGATTGATCTGATCAGTGTTTTAGATGTGGTCAGGTGATAGGTACTTTTTTTTTTACATTCTACTTGGCCTTGCTCCAAAGTGGGAGCCTTTTGGTCAAATTTGGTGTTTTATTTAGAACGGGTTATATAACCATAGAACAATTACAGTACGGAAACAGGCCATATCGACCCTTCTAGTCCACACCAATTTAAGTGAACTCCACTAGTTCCACCTCCTTGCCCATAACCCTACAACCCCCTCACATCCATGCACTCATCCAACCTCCTCTTAAATGACAAAATTGACCCTGCCGCAACCACTTCTTCCGGAAGGTCATTCCACTCAGCCACCACTCTCTGAGTGAAGAAGCTTCCTCTCATGTTTGACCCCTCGTTCCAATCTCTCCTACCCTCAAGGGGAAGAGCCTATTCACATCTACTCTATCTATTCCCCTCATAATTTTATATACCTCGATCAAATCCCCCCTCAACCTTCTCCACTCCAATGAATAAAGACCCAGTCTATTCAATCTTTCTCCGTATTCTAGATACTGCAATCCAGGCAACATTTTAGTAAATCTCTGCACCCTCTCTACCTGATTGATAACCTTCCTATAATTTGGAGACCAGAACGGCACACAATATTCCAAACTTGGCCTCACCAATTAAATTTCCACAAACTCCAATGTTATTTTTATTAGGTAATACTGAGTAGATAAGACTGAAACTACATATCAAAAACAATTTTTAAAGATTCCTTTAGCAATAGTAATAAAATATATAGCAGTAAGATGGAAATCAGATACCCTTTTGTGTATGGAATGTTGGAATGTAGAAATGCTTAGCTGCCGTGTCCCTTGGAGAAGATTACTTATAATTTGAGAAATAATTATGATGTATTTTTGAAAATTTGGCACCCTTATTTAAGAATTGAGGGAATTAATATATAGAACTTGTCCTTGAGCCGCGAACTTCCATTAACCTCCTTGAAATAGTAAGTTATAAATAATTAATTTTGTGATGAGGGGGAATTTACAGCAACCAGTTTCTCACTTTTCTCATGTTTTCACTTTAAAAAAAAAGTTTTATCTTTTTCTTTTCCCTTCTCTTTTTCCTTTGGGGTTAGTTTAGTGGGAGGAAGGGGTTGGGGTTTATATAATTATGTAATAGATTGGATTTTAATATTTGACTATTATATTTTGTACTTGGATAGTGTTACATGTCTGGAAAACTTATAAATATATTTTTTAAAATACTAATTTTTGACTTAAAATCCCTCACCTCTCCTCCACCCCTACAACCAAGATCGTCATAATTCTGGCACATTGGTCACCTCCAATTTAATTTCTTTACTTTCAACACGGTGGAAGCTGATTCCAGCCATTTAAACCCATGCTGGCTAATTACATCCCAATTAACCCACAACCCTGTACATTTGGGGCGGCACAGTTAGCTGGGGTGGCATGGTTGGTGCAAAACCAGTGTTGTCTGTAAGGAGTTTGTACATTTTCCCTATGTCTGCGTGGGTTTCCTCCCACCCTTCAAAAACTTACCAGGGGTTGTAGGTGAATTGGGTGTGATTAGGTGGCACAGGCTCGTGGGCTGGAAAAGCCAGTTACCAAGTTGTATGTCTACATTTTTAAAAGATTTTGGAGGTGGGAGGAAACTGGAGCACCCAGGGAAAACTTACAAACTCCTACAGAAGGCGCCAGATTCGAACCTGTGTCGCCAGCACTTGAATAGCATTGCATTATAATAATGTTTGTTATAATAGTGTTGCGCCAACCACACCATCCTTTCTAATGTTCCACCAGGCTTGGGAATTGCCTTACCATCTCACATGGCCCTCTCCGATCCATCTCACTTTCTACATTGGTCTCACTGTTTGAACAAAGAACATTCCAACACAGTACACTATGTTGCGACCAATGTCAACCTACTCCACATCAATCTAACCCTTCCCTCCCTCACACCGATGACCCTCCATTTTGCTTACATCCATGTGCCTGTCTAAGTCTTTTGAACGTCCCTATTGTACCAGCTTCCACCACAGTTTGCTCATCAATTGCTCAAGGGGCTGAATGTCCACCTTGTTCCTCGGGAGGGAGCAGAAACCTCATCATCTAACGGTAGGGAGAAAATGTCATGGTCATTCAGACAGTTACACAATCCAATAGCTGCTGACAGCAGATGTTTGAGGCTCACTTTACCCCTATTGTTGAGGCCATGTAGTCTGCACACATTTCTGCAAAGTCACGGCTCAGTACTCCGTAATACAGCCCATAAAACAGAAGTGAAACTCCAAAGTCCATTCCATCTTCAGGCTTTATTCTGCAAGGGAAAAAATACATCAAAACCAATTAATGGATATTTAATTCCTCTATTTTGAATCTCACTCAGCAGGAATGCCTTACAATTCCACTCTGTTATTCACATCCTCAAGGTGATCATGAGACCATAAGATACAGCAGAAGTAGGCCATTTAGTTTATCAAGTCTTGTCCATTCTATCATGAGCTGATCCATTCTCTCACAGCCCCATTCCCTGCCTTCTCCCCATAACCTTTGATACCCTGACAATTCAGATCCCTATCAAATCTCTGCCTTCAATACACCCAACGACCTGGGCTCCACAAAAGCCACCCGTGCTTGGTATTCCAGAGGTTCCTCACTCTCTGGCTGAAGACATCCCTCCCTCTGCATCAGTTTTAAATGGAAGCCCTCCATCCTGAAGTTGTGCCCTCCTGTCCTTGCTTCTCCTCAAAGTCAGAGTTACTTTATTGTCATTTTCATACTCCAAAGCATAAAAACGAAACTGCATTTTCCCAAACAGTGCCCATAAACATAAGACAAGGCTCAAACCAAAAACAACCTGACAAACAAAACCAAACAAGACAGCCCGCGCACACACTCAGCCTATCACAGAAGCCGCTGTGAATCTACGCGCCGCCATCACGAGCAAGCAAATCAGCACCAGACAAAACATGCAACCCAATCCTAACCACTTTACCGCACAAGAAGCTGGCATGGATTGACGCGCAACCATCTAGAGTAGTAAGGACACACTGAACAACACAAAATTCACAAGGGACTCCAATTAACAAATAACCCCCCACCCCTCCTCATTACTGCACAGTGACTTCAATACGAACAATTAGTAGGACCAGACAACAAGCTTGCTACCACAACATAGTAGTAGGCAATGGATGGGAAACAACTTGGCCACATCTACTCTGTCTCTAATCTGACCTTGCATCACATTTAAGAGAAGAGGGCGACACAACACAGGAATAGAGAGTTTGGCCCACCACATCTGCACTACACCATGATGCCAATCTATCTAATGCCATCTGTCTGTATCCTTCCACTCCCTGCCTGATTAGTAGCCTGACCAAATGGCTTCTAATTAGTGCTGTTGTATCGGTTTCCACCACCTCCCGTAGTGCGCTCTAGGCATTGCACTTTTTGTTAAAATTTAAATTTACGCATGCAGTACGGTAACATGGCCCTCAAGTCCATGCTGCCCAATTTATACCCAATTGACCTACAACCCCTAGTAAGTTTTTGAACGGAGGGAAGAAACTGGACGGAGCCCCCGGGGAAAACCCACACAGACAGCGCAGGATACAAACCCTGGTCCTGATTGGTAGCACTGTAAAGGCGTTGCACTAATTGCTGCACCAACCATGCCACCCCAGGTGTCATTCCCCCCACCTTCAACCTATGCCTTCTTAGTAGTTGCCATTTCAACCCTGTGAGAAAGACAAAGGCCTTCTGATGGTTTGATTTGAAGGAAGTGTTTCAAGTGCAAGTGCACAGAATCACGTGAGAACTGGCTAAACATCTTCTCGAGAAACAGCAATGAGTGATGTTTCAGGACCAAGGGTTCCAGCTCTAAACCTTTGTTCCTGATTCCAGCATCTTGTACGTCCCTAGAGATTCTTTACACTTGATGAGTTGTGTACGGGCTGGGGTTGTGCATTCTAACCGTAAACAGAAACTATGACTCTTGTCCTGAGGTTTTTCTAAGAGCAGCAAAAAATATTCCATCCTGTCATCTACTTCTGACATTGTGGTTAATGAGTGTCATGGGGCAGTGACCACAGCAGCAGACCAGCAGGGTCTGCAGTGGATGAAGGACCCACACAGGCTGAGGGCAACTGATGACTTGCAGTCAAAGGACCAACACCAACACAGGCTGCTGGGAACCAGGATTTGAGAGGGTGCTGAGGGCAAGAAGGGCTCCCAAAGGGCCTCAGCTGCTGAAGGCTTTCTGACCGTGTCGTAGGTTTGGATCTGGAGCTTGGGTTGCCAATGGTTTAAATAGGAGTCTGTGCGGCTGCAGGAATCGCTGGAGGCGAATCCACAGACTCTCAGTGACTCTGAAGGGACTCTCTTTTGCTTCTCTTTCTCCTATTGTTAGGTGCACCAGGCAATGCCTATAGCAAACAAAAGTTGAAGTATATCATGTATACTACATTTGTAATGTATTATTGTCTGACAATAAAAGAAACCTTCAACCTCATGACCAGAATTCTCTGGCCCTCTGTGCCATAACAGATAAAAATCCATTGAATTCACCCTCAGGAATCAACGAATCTTCAATGGACACAGACATAAAATGAGGAAAAAGTTGAGTGGCAGAATACTGTGGAATATAACCCTTTAAATATCATTTAGCATAGGGAATCAATTGCAATTTTATGGTCATCTGACTGCACATATAGAACCCAACAAAATGCAACATCTCCAGACCATAGTTCACATACAATCAATTCATATTGATCCAAAATAAATAAATAAATGGTTTTTTTTCTTAAAAAGAATATATATATATAAAAATAATTTAAAGTTTCCAGGATTGTTCAACAGTCTCACAGCCTGTGGTAAGAAGCTGTTTCCCAGCCTGGCAGCCCTGATTTTTAACCTCCAGTACCTTTTCTTTGAAGTTAGCATCTCAAAGATACTGTGGACTGGATGGTAAGGGTCCTCAATGATTCTCTGAGACCTCTTTAAGCACTGCTCCCTGTAGATATTGTCATAGAGGGATGGGAGACCCCAGCAATCTTCTTAGCAGTTTTAATCACACTCTGCACTGTCTTCCGATCTCACGTTTTGCAGTGACCGTACCACACTGTGATGCAGTCAGTCAAGACACTCTATTGAGCTCCTATAGAATGTTGTTAGGCTGGTAGCCGGTAGCCTTGCCCTCCTCAACCACCTCAGGAAGTGTAGGTGCCTGCTGCATCTCCCTAACTAATGAGGTGGTGTTGTGGGTCCAGGATAGGTCCTCCTTTCTTTTGTATATTTTATTTTTTAAAGATATAGTATACAGACATATAAAGAAATAAGATATACAAAACTTTTTCTCCCTTTATTCCCCCCTTCCCCATACCCTCCCCCCCTAAAAACTACCCCAAATAAAATAAAATGGAGTTAACATATGTATCGTCATTTACTTATTGCCGTGTTGGGTGCCATCTCTTTCCGGGAAGAGAAAAAAAACCTTATTACATTACTAAACCCATATATTTCATATACGGGTTCCATACCTTAATAAAAAAAGAATAATTATCATGCAAGTTGTAAGTTATCTTTTCCAACACAACTCAGCGTGCCATCTCTGGACATTCAACTCAATTTCATTTTCTCAGGTAATAGCTATACACTTCCTAGCCACTCCGAAAGCCAGTCGAATAAATGCAAGTTGGGGCTTCTCCATTTTTAACCCCAAAATCAATATTTCCCACAAAAATAACATCAGGTCAAGTTCCAATTTAAACTTAAACTTCCAAAGATTCCAAGATTCTACACCAAAAAGGTTTCACTTTTTCACAAAGTCAAACTGAATATAGGAAAAAACCGGTCTCTTTACCACATCAAAAACATAAATCTGTAGAACTAAATCCATATTTCTCAGGAGTTAAATACAGCTGAAGAAGAAAATTATACTGAACCAGCCTATATCTCACATTTATTAATTTAGTCATACTGTCTTCACACATAATTATCCATTCTTCCTGAGATATTGGAATAGCTAAGTCTTCCTCCCATTTAATTCTCAATTTATACAGATCTGACTTACTCATCTTACGTTGTAACAAAGTGTACATTTCTGAATAAATCCTTTCTTGCCTCCATCTGTAAGTTTCAAATTTTGTTCGCTTAGGTAACTTTAACTCACGTCCAAAATTATCTAACAACAAAGCAAAAACCTGATAATATGCAAACAATGTATTGACATAATTCCAAATTTTTATTTAAGTCTATTGAATGAAAGAAAAGAACCAGCTTCATAACAGTCTTGATACCTTGCTGTTCCCATGATTTCAATATTGATTGTTCATCGAAAAAGAAAACAATTTATTCTAGTACAATGGAGATTTTACCTTTAGTTCCAACAATCTGGTTCCTATTATTGCCATATCTCCATTACGTGTTTTAGCATGGGTAATAATGATTTTGCAAGAGACAAGGATTCCATTTATAAATCAGTTGATCGACATTTTGTTCAAAAAGCTGGGCCATCTCCATTTTAGCCCATTTGATAGGCCAATCAGTATCAAACATCCTATTAATAAATTTTAACTGGGCTGCTTCATAATAATTTTGAAAATGTGGTTATTGTAATCCCCTAAAGCATATCTCCAAGTCAATTTTTGTAATGACGCTCTTGCCAACTTATCTTTCCACTAAAACAATTGTGTTAAAGCATTTAAATGCTTTAAGAAAATTTTGAAAGTTTACAAGGAATTGATTGAAATAAGTATTGTATTCGCAGAAAGATATTCATTTTTATACAATTTACACGCCCTAATCAAAGTTATTGGTAAGCCTTTCCATCTATTTAGGTCATGTTTAATTTTATTCAATTAAGGGAAATAGTTTAATGTTGACCACAACTATTCCCAAATATTTAATCTTGTCAGACCACCGAAGTTGAGTTTTTTGTTTTCAAGCTGAATAACCCTCCTTTACCGATGCCATAATCTCACTTCTCCCAGTTGACTTTATATCCTGACATTTTACCAAACTCCTCTAATCGCGTTTGCAGATGTCCCAAAGATTGCTCAGGGTGTGTTAAATATACTAAGACATCACCTGCAAACAAATTAATTTTATATTCCTCTTAATTCACTTAATACCTTTGATATTATCATCCTGTCTAATCATTTGAGCCAATGGTTCCATGACCAATGCAAATAAGGCTGGTGTCAAAGGACATCCTTGCCTGGTCGATCTAGTCAATGTAAATGAAGAAGATATTTGCCCATTTGTCACCACCCTAGCCAATGGATTCTTATACAAGGCCTTCACCCAACCAGTAAAGAGTGGTCCCAATTTAAATTTCTCTAATACTTTAATTAAAAAACTCCATTCCACTATCAAACGCTTTTTCATCATCTAGAGCCATTATCATAGGTTGGTTGGGTTGTTCCCGAGGGCACTGATCAAAGAAATCAACTTAACAATATTATCCTCTGAGTACCGGTTTTTAAATAAACCCAGCCTGATCTACATGAACCAACTTCAGCAAAAACTTAGCTAAAACCTTTGCCACTATTTTATAGTCTACATTCAATAATCAGTCAATAAGATCCAACTTTTAATAGATCTCTATCCTTTTTTGGGATTACTGTAATCAGTGCCTTAGAAAACAATTCCAGGAAAGAACCAATTTCAGTAGTCTCCTTCACAACTTCCATTAGTACAGGGAACAATAGGTCAAAGAATCCTTTATAAAATTCAGAAGTAAAACCGTCCTCGCCTGGGGATTTCCCCCCAGGCATAGATTGCAATGCTTCTTTAATTTCCATCTCTTTAAAAGGAATATCTAACTCCTTAATCTCTTTATCTTCCAACGACGGCATATCCAAGTTAGACAAAAATGCATCAATTCGGTACAACTTCAGAAATATACAAATCTTTATAAAATAAATGGAATTCATCATTAATCTCCTGAGGTTTATAAGTAACAATCGCATCTTTTCTAACCGCATTAATGCCATGCCAAAACCTTATGGGCACGTTCGCCTAGCTCATAATAACGTTGTTTAGATTGTTGTAACAATTTCTCAGATTGATACGTTTGTAAAGTATTATACCGTAGCTTTAACTTAGTTAACTGAACTTTTTTTTCATCTTCCATAATGTCCCATTGTACTTCCTTTTCCAATTTATCAATTTTTTTCTCCAAGTCCTGACTCTCTATCAAATACGGTTTCTTAACTTTAGCTGAATAACTGATAATCTAGCCCCTCAAATACTCTTTTAAAGCATCCCATAAAACAAATTTACACTGGACCGACCTTTCATTTATTTGCAATAAAGTTCTTATATGTTCCCGTCTATAGTCAATAAATTCAGGTCGTTTCAACAATGCTGTATTAAATCTCCAACGATATGCTGTTTCAGCCCGATCAGAACCTGTACAAGAAATTAATAATAAAGTGATCAAACAATATCCTACTTTTATATTCCGCTTGAGTAAATCTACCACGTAATTGTGCTGATACTAAAAATAGATCAATTCTGGAGTAAGATTAGTGTCCAGCCGAATAAAAAGAAATATCTTTCTCTGTCGGATTTAACTTCCTGCAAATCTCTACCAAATTCAGCTCTTCCATTACCATTAACAACTGTTTAGCTATTTTTTTTATCCCAATGTTTTTGGAGATTTGTCCAATAAAGGGTCCAAACAACAGTTGAAATCACACCCCCCCCCCACCAAAACATTATCATACGCCTGATTGAAATTCAAAAAAGCTTTTGTCATGAACACCTCATCGTCCACATTAGGTGCATAGACATTCATCAATGTCCAGACCTCTGAAAAAATCTTAGAGTTTGCCACTAACACTCGACCTGCTGTTGCAAAAACTGAATCCAATGTGAAAGATAACTTTTTATGTATTAAAATAGCAACACCTCTTGCTTTGGAATTAAAAGACGATGCTATAACATGCCCAACCCAGTCTCTTTTCAACTTCTGGTGCTCCTTCTCAGTCAAATGTGTTTCTTGCAAAAATGCGATATCAATCTTCATCTTCTTAATATAGGCGAACTCCCGTTTTATTTTAATTGGGTTATTAAGCCCGTTAACATTAAAAGTTGCAAAATTCAAATTAGCCATAAGCCCTAAGTCTCCCCTGGAGTAGCACCCTCCACGGCTCAAAAGTAAAAAGAAAAAACTTCTTAAAATTAATTTTTAAAACCCCAAAATAAAACACAAGAAAAAATCCCTCCCAAAAACTACAACAATATAAACGTAGTACCCCCTCAATTACACGGGAGTGACCAACACCAAAGGTGGCTGACAACTTTGGAAGAGTTGGCAGCTGAGCCACCCTTCCCCCCACCCCCCCACAAACAGAACAAGCAATAATCAAAAGGTACAGTTACATCAAGTATGATCAGCTGCCTCTAAACACGGTTAACATGACCATCATCAATATCAATCTGTTGTCATGTCTCCATCTCTCTTTTCTCAGTCCCTCTTCCAGGAGAGGCCCGATCCTGACCCTGCTTATTAACTGGTAAAGAATTAGCAAAGACAGGAGCCACATGATCATTATCAAAAAACTGAGACTGAAAATTTCCATAAAAAACCTTCAGCACCGCAGGGTAATGAAATGCAAACTTATACCCTTTCAGCCACAAAACATTATTCCTTATGATGTTTAATTAACAGAAAAGTAAACTATTATTTTGAACAATCAATGGACTCTGGTTACGTCTGACATTCTGAACCGCAAGTCTCAAAATTGTCTCTCGGTCTTGGTACCATAAGCACCGGATCAAAACTGATCGAGGAGCTTGGCCAGGATATAGTTTTCATCTGACAACCTCATACAGAACCCACCAGGGGAAGGTAAATAATTCACGTTGAAGGCGCTGCTCATCAGATCATGTGAAATCTCCAGATTCATGCACCTGGACAGCCTAGGGGACAGAACACTATCCGCCCTTATGGACAAAATGCACATGCTGACAGAGGGCCTCAAGCCCTGCCTCATGTTTGAATAGGCATTCCTATAACAGATGCCCGATGACATCCAGCTGCAGCTAGCAGATGCGGATTTCAATGACCGCCCTCCCCCAACCGCAAGGTTTCAGCGAAGGAGGACATCCTCTGACGCACCAAAAAGGAGAAAATAACTGCCATGGATCAGCTGACATGGCCCCAGACAGAGCAGCAGCCCAAAACCAAAACAGGGATCAGCCACACCCTCATAAGCCAGTAGAGGGAGAAAAGGTGCAGTGGTGTTTCTCCCACCAGCGCTGGGGAGCAGAAGCCCATAAATGCATAATGGCTTCGGTGGATGACCACCCAAACAAGACCACGGGCCACTGATTCCTCATCAATAAGGGAAAGAGCTCAACGTCATTACACCAATGCCACTTGAGATCCAAACACGTCCACGCGGGCCCACCACACTGCCATAAAGACCTTCGGCACACGGCGAGTGCCGATACGCCTTAGCGATGGGACCTTCCTCTGGGATTTCACACTGGTCACGGTGGAGAAGCCAACCCTCGGCGCAGACATCCTCCGAGCTCACAATCTGCTTGTGGACCTCAAAGCTAAACGCCTGGTGTGCGCCCAGACATTCCAGCTCGCTGCCACCAGCACACGGAACCAGCAAATGGCCACAGTCACCGCCCCCACCGACAAGTACTGCCGTATTTTGACCGAATTTCCCTCCATCCTCATGCCCCAGTTCACGACCACGATGCCGAGACACGGTGTGCAGCACCACATCTTGTCACAGGACTCCCTCTCCACATGAAAGCCAGATGCCTTTGCCCAGACAAGCTGCAGCTGGCCAAGGAGGAGTTCAATTATCTGGAAGAGCTGGGGATCGTCCACAGGACCAACAGCCCGTGGGCCTTCCCTCTGCACATGGTACCCAAGGCCACAGGGGGCTGGCAACCTTGCGGGGACTACTGGCACCTTTAAGATTCAACTACCCAAGACCGCTACCCAGTCCGCCATATACAGGACTTCAAGGCCAACCTACACAGTGTGTCCATTCTCTCCAACACTGACTTGGTACAAGGCGACCACCAAATCCCCATCCACCATGACGACATCAGGAAGACGGCATCATCATGTGTTTCGGACTCTTCGAGTTCCTGCGCATGCCTTTCAGACTTAAAAACCCAGCGCAGACCTTCCAGCGCCTCATTAATGCAGTGGGCAGAGATCCAGACTTGGTTTTCATCTACCTGGATGACATCCTCATCGCCAGCAGGAACCACCAGGAACACACTACCCACCTACACAACTTCTACTCCCACCTGGCTGACTTTGGCCTCACAGTTACTTAAACAAAAGTTGCTTTTAATTATATTTAAACATGAAAACAGAATCACACTTTAACTATTGACTTAACTAACCAACCTGTGCATCTCAACCTCAGCCAGCCAGTTGCCCTACAGCCAGCCAAGCATCAGGGCAGGCCCCCTAAGGCAAAACCAACACAGAACTTGGGAGCACAGCACACTATCGCTGGTGGGGGGGGGGGGGAGGGATTGTGTGGTGGTACACATCACTGATGGCAGGTGAACTGGCTCCATGTTTTACGGTCACAGAAGCGGAGTAGCCAAGTCAAGATGGTGCTGCTGGGGTTGTCTTTTTCGCCAGCCGCGTCCGCATGTACGTGGGGCAACATCATGACATTGTTTCCAGCATGAGGATGGGACTTCCCTGCAGCCTTACAAGGTGCACTGCAGGAAGTTTCAATAAACAACTGGAGTGCAAACAAGCCCATCGACTACTGGTCTCATCCTTCCCAACTCTGTTTAGCTGCCGCTACAGGGTCAATTTTGATATTTAAGAAAAATTTGGACAGGGACATGGATTGAAGGGGTGTGAAGGGATATAGTCTGGGTGCAGGTCAATGGGGGCTAGGCAGAAAAATTGCTCAGCCACTAGAAGAGCTTGTTTCTGTGCTGTCCAGTTCTATGGCTCTACACCCAACACTAGTCTTGTCTTTCTGTGAAGCATTAGGGTCTGCAATTTCACAGCATTGAGCAGTTGTTTAGATCTGGAAGTTGGACTGATTCCAGCTCCTTGTAACAGCTCCAGAAAGCTTCCCTTGTGGCTGTACAGTGGATACATAGTTATAGCAGCAGTGTCAAATAAAAACTCAAGTGGCTCCATCTGCCGGCCATGTGGCTTCATTACTATCCCAGTCAATAAACTGGAATGAGATGGGCAAGGACACTGCATCAAAACAGATTGTTCTCCCAACACAAGTTGGTGCTACTGTTTATTTTCCACAAAACCACTTCCACCATCTCACACGAAAGGTACAACCTTCTTTCCCTCTCTCCCTTTTATTCTAGCTAGCTTTTTACATGCATTGAGTAAAAATCTGTAAACATCATGATTGAAGTAAAAACACAACGCTGGAGAAACTCAGCAGGTCAAACAATGCACTTTATACAGCAAAGACAAAGATACATAATCAATGTTTTGGGCTTAATCAAGGTATAAGCAAAATGTAGGGTGCCTGCCTACATTTATTTTGCTCATACCTTAATCAAGCCCAAAATGTTGGTTTGTAACTTTATATCTTTAACTTTGCTGGATTCCTGATGTGATCTACCAGGATCGTTGTCTGAAGTGGGTGCAAAATCAGTGAGGACCCCTTCCATCCTGCGCACAGTATCATTCAGCTGCTCCCATCGGGAAAGAGATCCAGGAGTATTGGAGCCAGCACCACCGGGCTGAGTAAGAGATTCTTCCTACAGGCAGCGAGAATGCTGAACGACAAAACGAGCTGCTCGCACTGACCATTGAGACAGTCATATTCTTGAACCAATATTTATTTATTTATATAGATGAATTCTTGTCCTGCGTGTGTATTGTTAGTCTGCATGTACGTGTGTTATGTCTGGTTGTGTGTCCACGTGTTTTGCACCAAGGACTGGAAAACGTTGTTCCATCAGGTTGTACTTGTACAATCAGATGACAATAAACTCAACTTTCTCAAAACCCCTGGCCCTTTCTTATAAATTTCCTAATGGACCATAGCTGATATTTAATGTCTCATTACAAATAAATCATTTCTAGAATAGAGTAACCAGAGAACACAGACTTAAGGCGAATGATCGAAAAAAGTGAGATGAAAGAAATGGTTCTTCAAAAGTCATTCATAAAGGAAACGTGTACCTGTATATAAACCTTTCCATAAAAGGAAGCCAGTATAAAATTTGTCCTTTTGAGTCAGCAGGAAAACAATTGATAAACAATATTGTGAATAAAAATTCCTACACAGGCAAAACTCTCTCCATCATACAACAAACAGCTAAAAGAATTGAAAATGAGGAACTCAAGAAAAACTACAATCACTGATGCCCCTCAAAACTAATCAGCAAACTCCAAGGCCTTCGGCTCAACACCCTACTGTGTAATTGGATCCTAGATTTCCTCACCTCCAGACCAGGTGGATTGGTCAGAACATCTTTTCCACAATCTCTGTCAGTACCAGGAGCACCATAGGGCTGTGTTATTAGCCCCTGCTCTACTCACTTTGCACCCAACCGAGTGTGAGATGCAGCCCAGGACATCACAGGCAAAGCCCTCCCCACCATGGAGAATATTTACAGGGAACGCTGCCGTCAGAGAGCAGCAGTAATCATCAAGGACCCCCACCACCCAGCACATGCTCTGTTCTCACTGCTGTCATCAGGAAAGAGGTATAGATGCCATGCCACTTACACCATCAGGTTCAGGAACAGCTAGCTGCTACTCCTCCACCATCAGACTCCTCAACAACAAACTCAGAGACCCATTTACTTTGTACATTCTTTATTACTGAATTTTTTTCTCTCTGTATTGCAGTTTGTTTAATTTCTCTTTTATACATGTATCTTTTCTTGAGTACTGCCTACAGTTATTGATAAGTAGAAATTCTGCCAGACCCTCAGGAAAATGAATAGCAGGATTATATGTTATGACATTTTAAATGTATAAATTTAAATTTTAAATTTAGACATATTTCAATGGCAACAGGTGATTTCGGCACAAGAGCCTGTGCCATCCAATTATACCCAAATGACCTACAACCCCCAGTATTGTTTTTAAGGGTGGGATGAAACCCAGATGAAATCAACACTGACACAGGGACAATGTACAAACTCCTTACAGATAGAACAGGATTCAATCGCCTGTCCCAATCGCTGGCGCTGTAACAGCATTGCGCTAACCACTACGCCAGGGTTTCCCAAACTGGGTTCTGTGGAAGAAGTGACAGGAGTAATAACGTGATACATGTTATTCTTTAATTTACTTGTTTCTGGGATGGCAGAACACTGTACACTCTACTCCAAGAATAAAAATGAGGCACAGACATCATTTTTAATAATAATATAATAATAACAATTACAGCACGGAAACAGGCCATTAGGCCCTTCTAGTCCGCACCGAACCAAACACCCCTTTCTAATCCCACCTCCCTGCACAATGCCCATAACCCTCCATCTTCCTCTCATCCATATACCTGTCCAACCTTTTCTTAAATAATACAATTGACTCCGCCGCCACTATTTCTCCCGGAAGATCATTCCACACAGCTACCACTCTCTGAGTAAAGAAGTTCCCCCTCATGTTACCTCTAAACCTCTGCCCCTTAATTCTTAACTCATGTCCTCTTGTTTTAATCTTTCCTCCTCTTAACAGAAATAGTCTATCCACATCCACTCTGTCTATCCCTTTCATAATCTTAAATACTTCTATCAAATCCCCTCTCAACCTTCTACGCTCCAAAGAATAAAGACCCAATCTGTCCAATCTCTCCCCATACTCCAGATGCTTAAACCCAGGCAACATTCTGGTAAACCTTCTCTGCACTCTCTCCACTCTGTTTATATCCTTCCTATAATTAGGCGACCAGAACTGCACACAGAACTCCAAATTAGGCCGCACCAACGTCTTATACAATCTCAACATCACCTCCCAACTCCTATATTCCATGCAATGATTGATAAAGGCCAACATACTAAAAGCCTTCTTCACCACCCTATTCACGTGAGAATCCAAATTCTTCTGGTGTGAAGCCAATGAAGGACTTGGCCATAGTTTACTGATATTCCACATGTGCAATGTTATGAATCATGGATCATTGTGTGACAGATTATATATTTTATATTCATGTAAAGATATGTTTTTGGAAGAGATAGATTGTGGGGATTTTAGTGTAGGAAACAAACACTTCACAAAACAGATCTCATTTAAATAAGATAGAGAGGGTGCAGAGATGATTTACTAATATTACAAAGAAAGATTGAGTAGATTAGGTCTTTTTTCATTGGAGCGTAGAAGGTTGAGGGGGATTTGATCGAGGTATTTAAATACCTCGATGAGGGGCATAGATAGAGTAGATGTGAGGGTAGGGGAGATTCAAACTAGAGGTTACAAATTAAAAGTTAAGGCGCAAAAGTTTAAAAGTAACGAGGGGGAACTTCTTCACTCAGTGAGTGGTGGCTGAGTGGAATGACCTTCTGGAAGAGGTGGTCGCAGCAAAGTCAATTTTGTCATTTAAGGAAAGGTTGGATCGGTGTATGGATGAGAGGGGATTGGAGGGTTATGGGCAAAGTGCAGGTAGGTGGGACTAGAGGAGATCACTTAGATCAGTATGGACTAGAGGGGTCGAGATGGCCTGTTTCTGTACCCAAGGAGCTAAAAAAAAGGGAACTGATAAGATCTTACAGGAATTGATTCTGGAGCCAGCAATCTGTTTGGTGGCAGTTTGCTGTTTTAAGAGAGGTTCTGGTTTTTACAAGCAGAGAGAGAAAAAAAAGTGATTCTTTAGAGAGAGAGAGAGTTTTCTGCAGTTGCTTCTGGAGGAGATAGCACCACAAGCTGGTAATTTGTCAAACCACATTTTGAAGATGGTTTCTTGTCCTGCATATGTATTATTTGTCTGTATAGATGTTTGGTTGTGTGTCTGCGTGTTTTGCACCAAGGACCGGAGAACGCTGTTTCTTCGGATTGTACTTGTACAACCATCAGATGGTAATAAACTTGACTTTGGGGATGACAGAGCGGCAGCTTTTCAGCTCCGGTTGTTGTTCCTCCTCCGAATTCCTCCACACTCCTTCACTTTGCTTTTGCATGCTTTCAAAGACTTTCAAGTGAGCTTTTCAAGTTTAGAGGAAGTAGAAAATAGACTAGCAAGAAAAAAAAACAATCAGCTGGAGAAGTGAATCATGGAATTCTGCAGACTGTAGTAAACCCACAAAAATACTGGAGGAACTCAGTAGGTGTCGCAGCGCCTAGAGGAAGTAAAGATATATAATTGACTTCTTGGGCCTGAGCCCTTCAAGGAATGGGCTCAGGCCTGAATCTGCGGAGAAATTCAAGGGGCATCAATGAGAGGAAAATAGATTGGTCAATTAAAAAAAAATTTAGACATACTGCATGGTCCTTTTGGCCCACAGGCTCCTGCCACCCTACTGACCTGCACCCCCACCACGTTTTGGAGGGTGGGAGGAAACTGGAGCACCCAGAGGAAATTCACACAGACACGGGGAGAACATACAAATTCCTTGCGGTCAGCACTGGATTCGAACCTGGATCGCTGGCGCTGTAATAGTGCTGTACTAACAGTGCCGCAGATTTGGGTCACAACCCTTCATCAAAACGGTTCCAACCTGAAACATCGACCATTCTTCTCCCTGTTGCTGCTCGACCCTCCAAATTCCCTCATCGGTTTTTTTTTGTTCCAGATTCCAACATTTGCAGTCTCACGTCTCCAATATACCAGCACTGTGGATCCCAGTTGAAAATCCATCCATGCCCCCAACTCCTTCCATCTCATCCACCTAGATGGTCTCACCCTGAGCCCTTTCAATTCGATTCACAATACCCATTTCCTTTCCCAACCTGTCCCCACAATACCATCTCTTCCCACACCTGACCATAATCCCTCCTTTACATGCAGTTGACTATCTAAATATTTCACTCCTGCAGTACATGCAGTTAATTCTATTTTATATTATTTCTAATGCCACATTTAAAAATGCTACTCTTGATCTCTGTTAACCACAACTAATTTTTATGCTGAATTTATTTTTGAATGTACGAAGAGTTCATTGTAATATTGCACAAGAACAACTTACAGATACAATGAAAGACTTATATGCTGCAACTTCCAAACAAACAATTTAAGTATAATTAATCATTTAAAGCACCATGAAGAGAAAATATGACAAAGGAAGAGATAAAATAAAATATTCTCAGTGGGCTAGTTGCAAAACTACGCTGTGAGAAGAGCAGCCAGATCCCTCATGATCTTGGAGTTGAGATCTTGGAGATGATACTGGGAGTTTCAAGAGCCTGATGGCTGCTGGGGGTGGGGGAGAGAGGAAACTGTTCTTGAACCCTCATATCTGAGATTCTGTATGTGAATAGCAGCAAGAGGAGATGGTGACCAGGAATAATGGGGATCCTTAATGAAGATGTCTGCCTTCTTGAGACAGACATCTTCAATGGATAGGAGGTCATTGCCTGTGATGGACTTTGCTGAATCCCCAATCCTGGGCACTCTAGTTTCCAACCATGACATGATGCATGTCTGTAAAAGTTTGATAGAGTATTTTAGAATACATCACATCTCCTCCAATTCTTTCAACAGTAGAGATATTGGCTGCCTTGAGGAGCTGGCTCCAGGAGCGGACCTCCGAAGTCGATGCCCAGGAACTTGAAGGTACTTGCCCTCTCCACCACCATCCTGGTCCTTCTGCTTCCCCTTCCTGAAGTCCACAGTCAGCTCCTTCACCTTGCTGAAGTTGAGAGCAAGATTGTTGTTCTGGCACTACACAATCAGATTCTCGACCTGCATTCCATATTCTAACTTGTTACCCATTATTCACCCAACATTCACAAATCTGTAAATTTTTCAAATAAACATTGACTAGGTTGTGCTCGAAAGATTAGGCCTAGCTGAGGAATTCCAAGACGCAGACCCTTCAGTACCTGCTGATGCAACTCAGCTTACAATCAACAGGAATCATTCTAGATTCAGCATTTATTAATTAAATTTTGACATACAGGCCCTTCCGACCCACAAGCCCACACTTCCCAATTATACCCAATTAACCTACAACCCCCTTAAGTTTTGAAGGATAGAAGGAAACCCATGCAGACACAGAGAGAACGTATAAACTCCTTACAGACAGCACTAGCTTCGAATCCTGGTCACTGGCACTGTAACTGCTATGGTAACCATGCCGTCCTCTAGAATACATTTGACAAGAAAAAATTCCTCATCCATGATTAGTGATACAACCCTTTACCATTTCAAAACTTTGCTTTTAAATTAGAAAATCATCTTACCTAAATAATAAATTTATCCCGAAGAGAGTGAACATTACTCCAATGTATCCCACAATTCCAATGGCATAGCTCAGTTTGTAAAGTAGAAGAAACCATTTATAAACCAATCTGCAACAAAGAATTACAGCAATAAAAAGAGATGTGCAAGGAAATCAAACCAGAACTGCCTCAGAAAACCCATTGTGAAATGAACTGGAATACACAAACATGATGGAGAAAAACAGCAGGTCAAGCAGCATCTGGAGGAAGTAAAATGTAACCAACCTTTCAGGCCTGGGCCCTTCGTCAAGCTATGACCCTTTACTTCTGATGGATGCTGTGTGACCTGCTGAGTTTCTCCATCATGTTTGTGTATTGTACTTGGCCCCAGCATCTGCAGACTTTCTTGTGAAGTGAACTGGACTCTGTTTACTGGCAGATAGGGTTTTGTGGTCCTGGTGTTGGTGGATTTTCATAAGCCAGAGTGGGAGCAGCCTCATATGGACCCAAGGTGACACAGACCTGGTGGATGAAATGACCCATGGTCTTAATTCTTACTAATTTGAAAACTGAAATATCTCACATTGATCTAATACATCCTCTATACTGAGGCTGAAAGGCTAGAATTTAAAAAAAAATCTCATTGACACTGTCCTTAGAACCATTGGACACTACAGCATCGAAACCTTGGACAGTGCCAGACTATTTATTATTCTCTTAGTCTCACTGACCTGCACCTGGACTATAACCATCCATGCCCACCTCATCAACATACCTATCCAAATGTTTCTTAAATGTCAAAATTGAGCTTGCATTCACCTTAGCTTACAGCTCTCACCACTATCTGCATGAAGAAATTTCCCCGATGGGACAGCACAGTTAACATAGCGATTTAGTGCAACGCTGTTACAGCGCTGTCTGTATTCTCCCCACATCTGCATGGGTTTCCTCCAGGTTCTCCGGTTTCTATTCACCCTTCAAAACATTCAGGGGTTGAAGGTAAATTGGGTGGTACGATCTCGTGGGCTGGAAGGGCCTGTTACCATGCAGTATGACTAAATATATAATTTCCCCTTTTACCCTTAACCTGTCTCACCTATTCTCAAAAGGAAAAATCTTTTTGCATTTACTGTATCTATGTATAACCCTCAATTTATTCCTTTAAAAGTATTCTAGTGATCTTTGGAGTTAAGCAAGAAAGTCTGCAGATGGTTGATAGAATTCAATTTAACCTCCCCGACTCCGCGCGCCCCCCCCCCACCCCAAATCAGTTGGAGAGTGCCCAGACAGAATTTTAAGTGTTTTTGGTGATGCTGCTTGTGGGTGAATTCACAGGATGGCATTTTATCCATCCTGTTGACTCTGTAACATGCAAAGGTTTGTCATTGCACATGATCAGTAATTAATCAATGGCATTTTCCCTGCTGATCTAAAGCAGATCTTCCTTTAACATAGATATTCAAGAGGATTAATGACCAGCAGAGCATTCTATATTTTGTCATGCCCACGAAATCCCAGATACTATTTAACCTTCAAAATAAACCAGCAATGGGTCAAATATGAATCAGATGGGATTGTTTTTCAGTGTTCCATTTTAATGTACAGGTACAATTCTTTTCAAATCACATGCCATACAGAATGTGACATGCTAGGGTAACAGCTCACCACTGCCTGAAGAAGGACAGAAAAGTTGGGCATTACCCCAGAACCCTGTGCCTTCTGCATCACCCCTCCAGTACCAGAATGGAGCAAAAGCAGACAAGGGCAGCCATTCTCAACCCTTTTTTCTGGCTATGGCCCCTTTTAGGACTTGATTCAAAGTTTATGGGCCTCTTCCCTGTGAAACAGTCAAGTTGGTTTCTTCCACACTTTTTCCTACTGACAAATTTATGATTTCATTCCGTGGCCCGTTGCAAATGGCTAGTCAAGACAGCTCCACAAAATGAAGGAGTGTTGAAGATATACAGCACTGAATTAATAGATTGGGATCAAGGATATGAAAAGTTTAGGCTGAGGAATCATTGAAGCAAGTTTAAAAAAAGAGTAGGACACTCATCCCTTCATCATCAGGTACCAGTATTTCAGAATGTTACTCCCACCCCCTCACCTCCATTGATTGTTTTGGCATTAAATCTCCTCCTTGAACACACAATGGCAGACTCTATGGCTTCCTGTGGGTAAAAGTTGAAATTCCTTTCTTCTAATGGCCTGCCCCAGAGCCCTCTGGGATTTAGGCCATCTGTCACTGGGTATTTGTTAGCCTTGTTACACTCCCACTATTCACCACCACTGATTTCATTCAGTTCTTCCAGCTCTCTGGACCCTTAGTTCCCCAGAATTAAAATATTCTGCCATTTTTTGTTCCAGATTATATAATTTCTTCTTTTTCTGATTCCACTAACCTACTCCTTCACATAATTATCAAAGTAAGGGGACTGGAAGACATTTGCAACAGTAACCTGAATTTACATAGCACCCTGCCCCAACTAAGGATGACCAGATGGTTGATAGAATTCAATTTAACCTCCCCGACTCCGCGCCCCCCCCCCCCCCCCCCCCAAATCCACAATAGCACCTTAGCCTGTGGCTGCTTCCCCACTGATATTATACAACCTGGGTGAGCGAAACCCTGTTGAACCAGCAGGTTAGTGAAACGCAAAAGTCTGCAGACGCTGTGATTGCAGTAAAAACACAAATGCTGGAGGAACCCAGCAGGTCTCGCAGCGTCCATCAGAGGTAAAAATGTATGACTAACGTTTTGGGCCAGAGCCTGATCTTTTCCTCAAGGTTGGAATTAAAAAAGAAACAGGCATCTGTATTAAAAGGCTGGGGAACAGGGAAGAATGGGAATGGGAAGAGAACAGACCAACAGACAAAAGGTGTTCATTGGACGATACAAAGACAGGAGAGGGGAAAGGTGATGAGGGGTTGTTTTAGGATCTATGAAAGGAGAGACAGAGGGAAAAGGGAAGAGAAAGAACCAAATTAAAGGAAAAGAGTCAGAGGAAAAGATGGGGGGGGGGGGTGCACTAACAGAAACTGGAGGTCAATGTTAATGCAAGTTATCCCAGGTTCCCAAACAGATTACCTGGGTGTTGTCCTCTCCAGTGGCTTGCGTGTTGCCCGGAAAGTAATAAAGGCTGTGATAACAGAAAATAGCCCCCAGATCACAAGGAACCTCCACCAGTGAAGTTTGGCTGTGAAATACAGGGGCACGACCCACATCTGGAACAATGTCACCAACTGCAGGGGATCAAATATACAGGTTTAGAACCAGACTTTATTGTCATGAACACGTCACGAGGCAACATTACAGGGAAAAATATTGCTACAAATTACACTTTAAAAAAAATAAGTAAATAAATTAGTGCAAAAGAGAGAAACTGAGGTGGTGTGCGTGGTTCATTGTCCATTCAGAAATCTGATGGAGGAGAGGAAGAAGCTGTTTTTATAATGTTGGGTGTTCATCATCAGGTTCCTGTACTTTCTTCCTGATGGTAGCAGTGAGAAGAAGGCATGGCCTGGGTGGTGGGGGTCCTTGAGTATAGAGGCTGCTTTAAGACACCGCCTCTTGTAGATCTCCTCAATGGAGTGAAGTCTAGCGCCCAGGATGTCACAGCCAAGTACATAACCCTCTGGAGTCTCTTTCTATCATGTGCAACCAGTCAGAAGGCTCTCCATAGTACACACTAGAAACTTGCGAGAGTCTTCGGCGACATCCCGAAACTCCTCAAATTCCTCACAAAGTCTAGCCACCAGTGAGCCGTCTTTATCATTTCATTGACATGGAGAGCCCAGGATAGATCTTCAGAGATATTGACACCCAGGAATTTGAAGTTTTTAAACTCTCTCCGTTCCTGAGCCCTCGTTGAGGACTGGTTCAAGCCCTCCTGAATTCCTCCTCCAGAACTTCACAATCATCTCCTTCATTTTGCTAACGTTGAGTGCTCAGTTGTTGGGATACCATCCAGCAGGCTGATCTATATCTATCCTGAATGTGACACCACTCAGTGAGCTGATCTATATCTATCCTGAATGTGACACCACTCAGTGAGCTGATCTATATCTATCCTGAATGTGATCCCACTCAGTGAGCTGATCTATATCTATCCTGAATGTGATCCCACTCAGTGAGCTGATCTATATCTATCCTGAATGTGATCCCACTCAGTGAGCTGATCTATATCTATCCTGAATGTGATCCCACTCAGTGAGCTGATCTTTATCTATCCTGAATGTGATCCCACTCAGTGAGCTGATCTTTATCTATCCTGAATGTGATCCCACTCAGTGAGCTGACCTTTATCTATCCTGAATGTGATCCCACTCAGTGAGCTGATCTATATCTATCCTGAATGTGATCCCACTCAGTGAGCTGATCTATATCTATCCTGAATGTGATCCCACTCAGTGAGCTGATCTTTATCTATCCTGAATGTGATCCCACTCAGTGAGCTGATCTTTATCTATCCTGAATGTGATCCCACTCAGTGAGCTGACCTTTATCTATCCTGAATGTGATCCACTCAGTGAGCTGATCTATATCTATCCTGAATGTGATCCCACTCAGTGAGCTGACCTTTATCTATCCTGAATGTGATCCCCACTCAGTGACTGATCTGTATCTATCCTGAATGTGATCCCACTCAGTGAGCTGACCTTTATCTATCCTGAATGTGATCCCACTCAGTGAGCTGATCTATATCTATCCTGAATGTGATCCCACTCAGTGAGCTGATCTATATCTATCCTGAATGTGATTCGACTCAGTGAGCTGATCTATATCTATCCTGAATGTGATCCCACTCAGTGAGCTGATCTATATCTATCCTGAATGTGATCCCACTCAGTGAGCTGATCTTTATCTATCCTGAATGTGATCCCACTCAGTGAGCTGATCTATATCTATCCTGAATGTGATTCCACTCAGTGAGCTGATCCATATCTATCCTGAATGTGATCCCACTCAGTGAGCTGATCTTTATCTATCCTGAATGTGATCCCACTCAGTGAGCTGATCTATATCTATCCTGAATGTGATCCCACTCAGTGAGCTGATCTATATCTATCCTGAATGTGATCCCACTCAGTGAGCTGATCTATATCTATCCTGAATGTGATCCCACTCAGTGAGCTGATCTTTATCTATCCTGAATGTGATCCCACTCAGTGAGCTGATCTATATCTATCCTGAATGTGATCCCACTCAGTGAGCTGATCTTTATCTATCCAGAATGTGATCCCACTCAGTGAGCTGATCTTTATCTATCCTGAATGTGATCCCACTCAGTGAGCTGATCTATATCTATCCTGAATGTGATCCCACTCAGTGAGCTGATCTTTATCTATCCTGAATGTGATCCCACTCAGTGAGCTGATCTTTATCTATCCTGAATGTGATCCCACTCAGTGAGCTGATCTATATCTATCCTGATGTGATCCCACTCAGTGAGCTGATCTATATCTATCCTGAATGTGATCCCACTCAGTGAGCTGATCTATATCTATCCTGAATGTGATCCCACTCAGTGAGCTGATCTATATCTATCCTGAATGTGATCCCACTCAGTGAGCTGATCTATATCTATCCTGAATGTGATCCCACTCAGTGAGCTGATCTATATCTATCCTGAATGTGATCCCACTCAGTGAGCTGATCTATATCTATCCTGAATGTGATCCCACTCAGTGAGCTGATCTATATCTATCCTGAATGTGATCCCACTCAGTGAGCTGATCTTTATCTATCCTGAATGTGATCCCACTCAGTGAGCTGATCTATATCTATCCTGAATGTGATCCCACTCAGTGAGCTGATCTATATCTATCCTGAATGTGATCCCACTCAGTGAGCTGATCTATATCTATCCTGAATGTGATCCCACTCAGTGAGCTGATCTATATCTATCCTGAATGTGATCCCACTCAGTGAGATGATCTATATCTATCCTGAATGTGATCCCACTCATTGAGCTGATCTTTATCTATCCTGATTGTGATCCCACTCAGTGAGCTGATCTATATCTATCCTGAATGTGATCCCACTCATTGAGCTGATCTTTATCTATCCTGAATGTGATCCCACTCAGTGAGCTGATCTATATCTATCCTGAATGTGATCCCACTCAGTGAGCTGATCTATATCTATCTGAATGTGATTCGACTCAGTGAGCTGATCTTTATCTATCCTGAATGTGATCCCACTCAGTGAGCTGATCTATATCTATCCTGAATGTGATCCCACTCAGTGAGCTGATCTATATCTATCCTGAATGTGATCCCACTCAGTGAGCTGATCTATATCTATCCTGAATGTGATCCCACTCAGTGAGCTGATCTATATCTATCCTGAATGTGATCCCACTCAGTGAGCTGATCTATATCTATCCTGAATGTGATCCCACTCAGTGAGCTGATCTATATCTATCCTGATTGTGATCCCACTCAGTGAGCTGATCTATATCTATCCTGAATGTGATCCCACTCAGTGAGCTGATCTATATCTATCCTGAATGTGATCCCACTCAGTGAGCTGATCTATATCTATCCTGAATGTGATCCACTCAGTGAGCTGATCTTTATCTATTCTGAAAGTGATCCCACTCAGTGAGCTGATCTATATCTATCCTGAATGTGATCCCACTCAGTGAGCTGATCTATATCTATCCTGAATGTGATCCCACTCAGTGAGCAGATCTATATCTATCCTGAATGTGATGCCACTCAGTGAGCTGATCTATATCTATCCTGAATGTGATCCCACTCAGTGAGCTGATCTATATCTATCCTGAATGTGATCCCACTCAGTGAGCTGATCTATATCTATCCTGAATGTGATCCCACTCAGTGAGCTGATCTATATCTATCCTGAATGTGATCCCACTCAGTGAGCTGATCTATATCTATCCTGAATGTGATCCCACTCAGTGAGCTGATCTATATCTATCCTGAATGTGATCCCACTCAGTGAGCTGATCTTTATCTATCCTGAATGTGATCCCACTCAGTGAGCTGACCTTTATCTATCCTGAATGTGATCCCACTCAGTGAGCTGATCTATATCTATCCTGAATGTGATCCCACTCAGTGAGCTGACCTTTATCTATCCTGAATGTGATCCCACTCAGTGAGCTGATCTATATCTATCCTGAATGTGATCCCACTCAGTGAGCTGATCTGTATCTATCCTGAATGTGATCCCACTCAGTGAGCTGATCTGTATCTATCCTGAATGTGATCCCACTCAGTGAGCTGATCTGTATCTATCCTGAATGTGATCCCACTCAGTGAGCTGATCTGTATCTATCCTGAATGTGATCCCACTCAGTTGAGCTGATCTGTATCTATCCTGAATGTGATCCCACTCAGTGAGCTGATCTGTATCTATCCTGAATGTGATCCCACTCAGTGAGCTGATCTGTATCTATCCTGAATGTGATCCCACTCAGTGAGCTGATCTGTATCTATCCTGAATGTGATCCCACTCAGTGAGCTGATCTATATCTATCCTGAATGTGATCCCACTCAGTGAGCTGATCTATATCTATCCTGAATGTGATCCCACTCAGTGAGCTGATCTATATCTATCCTGAATGTGATCCCACTCAGTGAGCTGATCTATATCTATCCTGAATGTGATCCCACTCAGTGAGCTGATCTATATCTATCCTGAATGTGATCCCACTCAGTGAGCTGATCTATATCTATCCTGAATGTGATCCCACTCAGTGAGCTGATCTATATCTATCCTGAATGTGATCCCACTCAGTGAGCTGATCTATATCTATCCTGAATGTGATCCCACTCAGTGAGCTGATCTATATCTATCCTGAATGTGATCCCACTCAGTGAGCTGATCTATATCTATCCTGAATGTGATCCCACTCAGTGAGCTGATCTATATCTATCCTGAATGTGATCCCACTCAGTGAGCTGATCTATATCTATCCTGAATATGATCCCACTCAGTGAGCTGATCTATATCTATCCTGAATGTGATCCCACTCAGTGAGCTGATCTATATCTATCCTGAATGTGATCCCACTCAGTGAGCTGATCTATATCTATCCTGAATGTGATCCCACTCAGTGAGCTGATCTATATCTATCCTGAATGTGATCCCACTCAGTGAGCTGATCTATATCTATCCTGAATGTGATCCCACTCAGTGAGCTGATCTATATCTATCCTGAATGTGATCCCACTCAGTGAGCTGATCTTTATCTATCCTGAATGTGATCCCACTCAGTGAGCTGATCTATATGTATCCTGAATGTGATCCCACTCAGTGAGCTGATCTATATCTATCCTGAATGTGATCCCACGTCAGTGAGCTGATCTATATCTATCCTGAATGTGATCCACTCAGTGAGCTGATCTATATCTATCCTGAATGTGATCCCACTCAGTGAGCTGATCTATATCTATCCTGAATGTGATCCCACTCAGTGAGCTGATCTATATCTATCCTGAATGTGATCCCACTCAGTGAGCTGATCTATATCTATCCTGATTGTGATCCCACTCAGTGAGCTGATCTGTATCTATCCTGAATGTGATCCCACTCAGTGAGCTGATCTATATCTATCCTGAATGTGATCCCACTCAGTGAGCTGATCTGTATCTATCCTGAATGTGATCCCACTCAGTGAGCTGACCTTTATCTATCCTGAATGTGATCCCACTCAGTGAGCTGATCTGTATCTATCCTGAATGTGATCCCACTCAGTGAGCTGACCTTTATCTATCCTGAATGTGATCCCACTCAGTGAGCCTGATCTGTATCTATCCTGAATGTGATCCCACTCAGTGAGCTGACCTTTATCTATCCTGAATGTGATCCCACTCAGTGAGCTGATCTGTATCTATCCTGAATGTGATCCCACTCAGTGAGCTGACCTTTATCTATCCTGAATGTGATCCCACTCAGTGAGCTGATCTGTATCTATCCTGAATGTGATCCCACTCAGTGAGCTGATCTGTATCTATCCTGAATGTGATCCCACTCAGTGAGCTGATCTGTATCTATCCTGAATGTGATCCCACTCAGTGAGCTGATCTATATCTATCCTGAATGTGATCCCACTCAGTGAGCTGATCTATATCTATCCTGAATGTGATCCCACTCAGTGAGCTGATCTTTATCTATCCTGAATGTGATCCCACTCAGTGAGCTGATCTATATCTATCCTGAATGTGATCCCACTCAGTGAGCTGATCTATATCTATCCTGAATGTGATCCCACTCAGTGAGCTGATCTATATCTATCCTGAATGTGATCCCACTCAGTGAGCTGATCTATATCTATCCTGAATGTGATCCCACTCAGTGAGCTGATCTATATCTATCCTGATTGTGATCCCACTCAGTGAGCTGATCTATATCTATCCTGAATGTGATCCCACTCAGTGAGCTGATCTATATCTATCCTGAATGTGATCCCACTCAGTGAGCTGATCTATATCTATCCTGAATGTGATCCCACTCAGTGAGCTGATCTATATCTATCCTGAATGTGATCCCACTCAGTGAGCTGATCTATATCTATCCTGATTGTGATCCCACTCAGTGAGCTGATCTATATCTATCCTGAATGTGATCCCACTCAGTGAGCTGATCTATATCTATCCTGATGTGATCCCACTCAGTGAGCTGATCTATATCTATCCTGAATGTGATCCCACTCAGTGAGCTGACCTTTATCTATCCTGAATGTGATCCCACTCAGTGAGCTGACCTGTATCTATCCTGAATGTGATCCCACTCAGTGAGCTGATCTATATCTATCCTGAATGTGATCCCACTCAGTGAGCTGACCTGTATCTATCCTGAATGTGATCCCACTCAGTGAGCTGATCTATATCTATCCTGAATGTGATCCCACTCAGTGAGCTGATCTGTATCTATCCTGAATGTGATCCCACTCAGTGAGCTGATCTATATCTATCCTGAATGTGATCCCACTCAGTGAGCTGATCTGTATCTATCCTGAATGTGATCCCACTCAGTGAGCTGATCTATATCTATCCTGAATGTGATCCCACTCAGTGAGCTGATCTGTATCTATCCTGAATGTGATCCCACTCAGTGAGCTGATCTATATCTATCCTGAATGTGATCCCCCACAGTGAGCTGATCTATATCTATCCTGAATGTGATCCCACTCAGTCGAGCTGATCTATATCTATCCTGAATGTGATCCACTCAGTGAGCTGATCTGTATCTATCCTGAATGTGATCCCCACTCAGTGAGCTGATCTATATCTATCCTGAATGTGATCCCACTCAGTGAGCGGACCTGTATCTATCCTGCTCAGTCTATCCTGAATGTGATCCCACTCAGGTGAGCTGATCTGTATCTATCCTGTATGTGATCACACTCAGTGAGCTGATCTATTATCTGAGTGGGGATCATTCTGGATTGTTTGGAT